>NW_014040525.1:14467-40613 GCF_001186125.1 Sphaeroforma arctica JP610
ATATGAATATAGATAGATACATATATATATATATATAGATAGATATATATATATATATATATGCGTGTGTGTGTGTGTGTGTTTATGGGTGGGTGGATTTGAGAAATGATGATAAGTGTGTCTATACTAGTACTAGATACGAGAAAGATGGAAGGGAACCAACAACGAATCTCAATTAATCCCTAGTTTCTGATTGATCGATAACTCACTTTCTATTGCACTGTCATTGGGTCTCAATTTTTCCACGACTTCTTATTAGTCGAAAAGATGCATTTTGTCCTATCGGATCACCATATTACTTCATGTCCTATCGGATCTCCGTATTATTTCATTATTTCTGGCTGTTCGAAAACAATTATCCATTATCATTTCAACATTGTTATTTTAAACCTATCTATTAAGCATATCCCCATTGTTATATTATCATTATTATTTTAATTTATTCATCAAACAACATATCCATTCTTATTTTAAACCAGGTTGCAACAGCAGCAGCGAGAGCAGGAGGAGGCCGCGCGCGTACGACGGGAGGCGGAACGCGAACGCGAGCGCATTGCGTTCGAACGGATTGAGGAGCGCAAGAAACAGAGAGAAGAAAACCGGTATGGGAAGGACAGTTGGATAGCGGTTTTATTAGTACTGTTTCGAATGACTGTGGTGTGGTGTGTATAGGGATGTTGTTAGGCGGTCTCATTCAAACGCTAAGAAACCCGGTATGCGAAGAGGGTTGGGTTTATTTGTACTTTTTCGAATGATTGCAGTGTGGTGTATATGTGGATGTTGTTATGAGATCTCATTCAAGTGCGAAGAAACCCGATATGGGGAAGATGGTTGAATAACGGGTTCATAAGTACTGTTTCGAATGATAGTAGTGTGGGGTATATGTGGATGTCGTTAGATCTCATTCGAACGCAAGTGCGAGGAAAACCGGTACGGGAAGACGGTTGGATAGCGGGACCGTTGGTGCTTCTTAGTGGCCGTAGTTTGGTGTACACGTGCGTATCTTAGTGAAGTCTCAAGCGTGCCTGCAGCATAAGGTATATGTGAGTGACGGATTAATGTCTCGTTGGGCAAGTGTGTGTGCATATAGTGGGGTGCCCGGAGAATCAGTAGCAAGAGGTACAGATAGGTTGCAAGTGATAGAGTTCAAGCAGTTGGGGGATCGAGCTGCTGACTCTTGGTAGGACGAGGGACTTGCCTTCATTTGGTCCATCGTATCTGACGATATGTGTGGTTAACCATGAACAAGGTTGTAGAGACGATGTCGGTTATATGAGGGGTTTGAAGCATGTATCAGCAGATAACCCCGTGCATTCCCGTTTATATATATATATGTGTATATATATATATAGTGTATATATATATATATAGATATATATATATATATATATATATATATATATATATATGTAATACTATATATATATATATATAATTATATCTACTTATCTACATATCTACATTTATATATATGTGTGTGTGTGTGTGTGTGTATATAAATGATATATAGATATATGCGTGTCGTGTCGTGTATCTTTATGTATGTATATATATATAAATATATATATTGAAAAGCTATAACATATGTATCTCCCAGATATGAATGTGTGCAAGGCACAATTACAAACATGTGTACCTCTTCTACATCTGTATAGTAGGAAGTGTGCATCAGTACGTATGCTGGAGATATCCCTCGAATTTTACAGTCCAACCCTCACACATTCTTCCGCTTTGACTTTTACACACGAATGCGCCGCGCGCCAGAAATATATACGGGTCGCAGCCAACCAGAGACACGTACACCGCCTCTCCCGATTACGATGACGACGACTATGGCAGAGATACCTACAGTAATCGCAACAGCGGTGGCAAGAAGACCGATGGCTGGGGCCGTGTTATTGCGAGGTAAGACTTTGTGTTGGTCTGTGTGTGAGCATCTCGTCAAGCCAGCAACATTGCAAACTGAATATGTGGGTATGATTGGGTATATATATGTAGGTATGCATGTATGTGGGGGGGGGGAGATGTCTGCTGCCGTTTATATGTGCGTGTGAATGCTTTGTGTGTATGTGTGTGTGCATGTGTATGTACAGCGTCGATTATGACTACCTCTACGTTGGTGGTCGTTTATATATAGAGTATGTGTGACGCTCTCTTTGGCTGCCCGCTTTGCAACCCATGGATATCCTGACGCATGTGTCTGCACGGCACCAGATTCGTAAATGTCATCGATACACCACGTTTGCTGATACCTTTTGTAGAGGAGGGTTACTAATCATAACAACCAGAAAGAAAAGGTAATCTAGAAAAGGCCATAGCCCTGTATCTGTCGCCCTTCCTATCTTCAAGTACCGCACTGACAACAATGGATGTGCTCTACTTCTCCACCCAGCGACTCTTATGATCGCGACGATTACGACAACGACTCCCGCAATGACACAGACAGCTACAGAGACGACACCTATGACAACAACTACAACTCAGACGACTACGGTGGTTACGGACAGGTACGGTAACTATGTGTATCTTTGTATTTATACCCGTAGATCTAGGACTGTGTTGTGTATGTCACTCGTCGAGCGACGTGTATGGATTACCAACATGGCTGTATACCGTTTCATACACGCAGACCGACGAAGCCGAAGATCGGAGGAAACAGTATTCTGTGCGCGACGAAGAAGTGCTTGCCGCATTCGATTACGCGGGCGAGAAGAGCGATGACTTGTCCTTCTTCGAGGGAGATACCATCACTGTCACCGCCAAGGATCCAGGTATGTGTGTTGCATTATAATGTTTGTCTATGTGAGTGCGTCTGGCACAAAGCTCGTGCCTTGATATAGATACTGGTACATGCGTGTTGTATTTTGCATGTTTGTTTTGTTTTTTTCTATAGTGTATAGGGGGAAAGTATCTCTTCCCACGGTATAGATTGTACTATACACGTGTTGTGTGCTGCAAGGTTTGTTTGTGTGCGTACTTCTGGACCGATCTCTCTCTATTGGATAGATGCTCGCATAAATGTGTTGGACCAAATATGTACGTATATTTTTTGATTACTTACCTCTGTGTGTGTGTATCACGCAGCACACAAACATTCGAGTGCCTCCATCATCGTGTCCTACTGTCCGTGTTCTCTCACTCCCATTCCCACTGGTCATTAGGTGGGGATTTGTAGTATATGTAAAACAGTATTCCCAGCGCTCTAACCTGGAAAGCGTGTAGATTCTTGGTAGTACAACGCCTTGTAGGCTCGCAGGCCTTCTCATCTTTAGAAGGTACGGGCTGTGTCATGCTTATCTGCCTGTTGCTTTGACCAACCTGTTCTTCGCCACGCTTATCGCATCACGTGCTTTCCCAATTGCTGAGTAGATGGCTGGTGGTATGGCGAGTGCGCTGGATTTGCTGGTTGGTTCCCCTCGACCTATGTGGAGGCTTCTGCTATATCTACGTACAGGTAAGGCCGTTCAACTCAACGTCACAGCAGTGTGCGGAAGGATATGATTCTCTATGCAGTCTCCAAGTATACTTATACGTGTGCGTGTGTGTGTGTGTGCGTGTTCAAAGTACGACATAGACATTCTGTTGTTCTCCGCAACTATAAGCCAGACGGGCGACGTATGTGCACATACGAATGTCCATTCTACACAACTGCGTAAGTAAAACGTCTGCATGATTATACTATATTTCTATGAGTACGATGGCTCAATAGGTGTACTGTATCCTCTCTATACACACCACCATCCCTATAGCGAGGATGTGCTTCCCCCGGCACCCGAAGAGTCTGACCAAGAGTCCGACGACACACTCAGCAGCGCATATGCGCAGCCTGGGGCTATTCACTATGCCCTGTACAACTACGACGGTGAAGAAGAGAGCGACTTGGCCTTCAGGGGCGGCGACGCTATCACTGTGCTCGAGGCGAACGAGGACGGCTGGTGGAAGGGTGAGCTAGACGGCCGAGTTGGGTACTTCCCATCAAATCACGTGGTAAGTGTGTGTGTATGCGGGACGGAAAAGTAGTATGTATTTATGTGTGTGTGTGTGTGTGTGTGCATGTGTATATGTGTATGTTATAGAGAGAGAGATGTGGGCGTGGGAGTAATAGTTTTTGCGTTTAGGGCGACGATGCTATGATTATGTTCGATGCTAGTTAAGTTAACTGGTAGAGGTGTATGCTATATGGCAGATTTGGGTACTTTACGTCTATATACGTGGTAAGAATATGAGAGCTTGGAGCGAAACATTTAGTAGGATAGACTGCGAGTTCAATGTCTGAAGCGTTCATTATGTTAGTGTGTCCATGTATGATGGCCAGCGGGTCCAGTGTAAGGAGCATTCATCTGCAAGTTTACATTTATGTTAGAGTGTGTGCACATGAGTATATGAGCTGCTGCTGGTGATATAGCTCACCGATATGTGTGTGTTTTCAACGTTGGTCAGACCTTTTCTTTTCTTTTTTTTGGTGTGGAGTTGATATATATGATTTGTTATGTAGGCATCTGCGCTATGGCTTCTCTCCTCATGTCTGTGTTCGTGGAGGTATAGTTCATTCGAGTAATCAGCATGAGGTGTATGTGTGCATATTTATGTGTCATAGTCTACGTGTGTCCTTCATATATATCTATGTGTGTGTGTGCTTTTAATCCCCGTGTTATGTGATCCCACACTAAACACCTTACCAGTCGAGTCACTCTCACGCACACGTTCGCGCCTTGATACTCGCGCGGCCCCACGAGTACCCAATGCACATATTCACACTCACCCCTCCCACACACGAACGCAAACAATACGCAGACGCACAAACACACTGACACTCACACTCCCTCACACCGCTACATGCATCCATCCATACACACATGTGCACGCACAAACACAACGCTCACGGATCGCATACGTACGCTCACCTTCACACCTCGACATGCACGCGACCATGCACACACAGGACCCACTGCCCATGTCTCCCGAGGATGTGGATGCGCTCCAGGCGCCCCCTCCAATGCCAGATGGCAATAGTCGCGATAACTTCGATGATTATAGCAATGACAACATCTATGATGACATGCCTGCACCACCCCCACCCATGGATGAAGAGTCTGAGTCTGAACCAGAGCCCGAACCTGAACCTGAACCTCGGATTCCCACACCTCCACCTGCAGGTATGAATGTTTGTATGTATGTATGTGTATATATATATGTATGTATATATATATATATATATATATATGTATGTTTGTATGTATGTATGTATATGTATGTTTGTTTGTATGTATATGTATACGTATGTATATTTCAATATATATGTATACGCATGGATATATGTATGTTTGTATGTTTGTATGTATGTGTATGTATGTATGTATGTATGTATTTTTGTATATTTATATATATGTGTGTGTGTGTGTGTATGTGTGCGTGTGCGAGTATGTGTCTCTGTCTGTGTCTGTGTGTGTAGAGACTTGCATGGATAGGGCTATTCGCGCGTAGTTTATGTATGCAAGTACGGAATATGTACGTGTTGTAGACGGTGCCTTTAGCTGGGCAAGGGTATCTCAATATACAATTGAGCTATATCCTCGAGCTTGTGCGTGGGAGATCTTAGAGACGACTGCCGCTTAATGGCCAGACACCGTGTGCGCACACAGTAGCTGAGCACGAACATGGGAATACAGTCACATACAATACATTACATTCGTGAACATGGATACATTCACGTACGATACATGCATGAATATACATACCTCCACATGCAAAACTTACATGTATGTATGTAGAGCAAACGATCTTGAAGTCCTACTAATAAAGCATATCCTTTCTATTTCAAGCAGTGGAGTCACCCCCACCTCAAAGGAAAGAATCTGCGCATGGAGAGAGTTCAGAGACCGCCGCCGAGTGGGTGCGTGCGATGCACCCGTACGTGGGAACTAATCACGACGAACTAACCTTTCAGCCGGGAGATGTGTTCAGTGTCAGTCAAAAGGACTCAGAAGGGTACGGTGAAGCTATATGAGTTTATATATATATATATACATTCATGTATCTATGAATACAGAGGGGCTGTCTTTTTTTTCTAAGTGTGAGTTTCTGTATACGGGGCATTCAAGATAGTACAGAGGGACTGTATGCGACCCCAGGTGCACGTATTCCGACAATAGTACATACGTCCGCACCTGGAGGAAGCCCTGGGACGGCACATGAGTGAGAATGTCCACACACCCCGTACGTGGGAACCCTGCTCCACTAAATGCGCCTCACAAACGATCGATACATTCAGTGCTAAGCCAAAGGATGAATTCCTGCATGTCTGCTCACCTGAAAAACTTTCACCTCTTTCTGTGCAGTTGGTGGGAAGGCACGCTCAATGGGAAAACCGGATGGTTCCCCCAGGCTTATGTGGTAAGTCGGTCACGTCACACACTACTTGCAGACATGTTTTATGTATGTCCCGATGCATTGTACATGGCTATTTATACTACTTGAGTGCGGCAAAGTGGATTCAGCCCTAGTGTTGACTTAAAATGGAATTGCACTACCGTTAGGTAAAGTTAAGTTAGCTCAATATATGTAACCCTGTCAAGGGGTAGGAAATATTTAGCCTTTTATCTGGTCTGTCCCGGCGCTGTGAGTTGTAATTTCGTCCGACTTCAGGAGCTGCCCGCAGTTCGTCGTGATGGTAGATATATATACTCGTACAAAGACCAATATATCACGAATACATATCCGTGTTGTATACAATCAGTATTTGACTACAAAGCGTATATTTCTATGTGCTTAGTAATTCAGGCGAATGTCTTCCTGTTTTCTGGTGCCTGTTCGCGCATACGATGTCTCGTGAGTATCGACTGGCTCAAGCCATTCCTCTGCCCCGCCTCCCCAAGTGCTCACTTCTGAGGCATGAGTCGTTTAAATTGAAGTACATATCATTCAATTCCACCTTCAGAATGTGTTCACACGGTGTGTTTATGCTGAAATTGCTTGCTACCATGAATACATAATGGGCCTAAGTAGACTATTTTCAATTTCGAAAGAAAAAAGAAACCGCCCCAACTGAAGCGCACGGAGTATTGGTCGTTCCAAACCCGTATTGTCTGTCGTCTCAAATAACCCCTTACCCTTAAACGCTCATTTCTAGATGCATGTTATAACATGAGAAATTGAGACCGCTTTTTGATATATGGATCGAACTTTGCTTAATCTTCGGCTAGTACGAGTTTCAAACTATTTGTGTCTATCTAACAATACTAGAGTTGAATAGTATAGCGTCTGTGTATATGACCACTGTAGTGTTACTTTAAAGTTTGCTGGACATCGAGAGTTGTGCCCATAACAATTCTATTATCAAAGAGTCCTATATTTCTATCCCTACAGGAACCAGCGGGTAATGGACCGAGTACTCCAACGGCGCAGGAGACGGCCCCTGCTGCGGCGGCTGATAAAGCAACATCTAATCCATTCGGAGCTCAGGAGGAAGTCACACCTCGACCTCAGAAGCCTAGTAAGTGTCTCGTCTCTGGTTGTGTGCCATGCAGAGTATTATACATGGTTGTATCTTGTGTAGAGTGTATGTTTCCACGGATTTGATCTCGTGTGTGTGTGTGTGCGGTTGCCCTATGTGATACTGCAATGTGAAGCTTGTGTCTTGTTGGTTGAACTGGTGGGCTGCTCCTTGGCATTTTTACTGCAATGGAATTTCCAAGGATGTGCCCATCCCAACTCGAATAACACGGATCCATATCAGGATTTGAAGTTTCTGGCTTGTCCGGCAGTCAAACTAATGCATTCCACCACAGTCATAACCATGTATGCGAAATTTTATATTCGCACATACAATATAAGGATAGTCGAGTGCTTCATTGGCGTACCATTCTCCAACCGAGTACGACTTCTCTGTAAGAATCATACATTGAAAGGAAGGCTTGACGACATACAGGTTTGGGCCACTGTATAGTATGACTGTATCCCCTGCCATCGAATTGTTGTCTAAGCGTTCTCAATACATCGAACAGTGATTGCGAAGGTGCTCGAGGACTACAAGGCCGAGGATGAGGGTCAATTAAGTCTCAAAAAAGGCGCTCTGGTGTCGGTCACTTTCCAGGACGACAGCGGCTGGTGGGAAGGCACGATCAGGTACATATCACGGATCTAAGTGGAGAACCGCTTTGTTTTTGTAATATATCAATACTTCAACATGCTGATGCATATACTTGTAAGCCGTGAAGTATATGGCTTAGCGTTGTGCGATAGTTAGCAATTAGTTTCTAAGTTGCGAGTGCACGGGTCCATTGCGGCTTGGCTTTTGCCTTTTACCTTGCTTGCCATTGAAACGTTGTGCTAGTAGATGATATAGACACTGCATCGCTCCTCGGTTCGGAATTCTGGTTTCCATGGTGTCCATTGTTCACATTCGCTCTCGCTTTTGGTTCCGTTGCACTGGCATCGAGGATCGTTGTCATGGTGTATTTGACATGAGACGGACGCCTACGGTGTCAAATATCTCCTGATCACATATACAATACGACAGTTCTACGCACGCGTTGAATGGAATATGATTTTTGAAAATTCGGATGTGCATCTACTTTCTTACGAGATTCTATGTGAAATCATAGTACCTCCGCTATCGATCACCATCCTAAGCGTTGTCTGTTCTGAACTACTCCACCCGGCAATATGTAGTGTCAAAGGCAAGGGAAAACAATCTGGCTGGTTCCCAGCGTCGTATACAATGCTGATGGGCAAAGGTAACGACCGAGCGTCAAAGGCTCAGTCCGTGGTAGAGCCTGCAGAGAAGTTCGCCACCGTCATGTACGACTTTGAAGGTGAGTGGTGTGGACGCGATGCACGACTATCTGTCCTCTAGGTCGATCCTTTGTCATATAGTAGTTTCAAAGGAATTTCGCCCGTCATGAATTGTGGTTCGAACAAAACCCGCTTGAGAATGATGTTGACCTTTATTTATTTATTTGAAGTGTTACTGAATTGAGTCAGGTTCAGTTAAATTCCATACACTAGCAATTGGGTAAGTTATTCGCTCATGGAAATCAGGTCAGTAAATCTCTACGAGACCGATTAAACCCCATCCTTTCAACGAGGAATGTTAGGTTCGGTATGCATCACATACTCATTTTTCTACATAAAATGGCATATAAACTCTTACTTGCTTGCATTCTTCGTGGGTGCGCTTCTGTAGTACATTCTAAATCGGAGTGTAACTCAATTATATCTCCAATGCTAATGCAGGTGGTGAGGAGGAGTCTCTACCGGTATCGGCAGGTGACAAAATCAAGATTTTGGAGCAACCTGAAGGCGAGTGGTGGCAAGGAGAGCTTAATGGCAAGGTATGTTTGTCGCACATTGGCACAATGATCTTTCGATAACGCTTCTGCATATTTCCGTGGGTGCATATGTTGTAGAATTTAAAATCAAGTCTCCGTTCGCGAATAATTTACAGTATCCTTATATACAATGGTGTAGTGGAGTTGTGGAGATAAGGACATATTCACACTTAATAAGTGTACGTAGGTCCCAAGTGTAAAATCATGTGACTGTTTGCTCCCGTGTGCTCATTATTTGAGTGTTTCGCAGTGAGTTCTCATTCACACCACAGGAAATTTTACATTTTGCATCAAGCATTAATTTTCAACTTCTAAGGAATATTTTGAGATTGGTACTACGCTTTTATGATTGAGAATTGAACCCGATTGTCTGACATACATTGCATTTCAATCACAAATGTAACTTCAATTGTCCCTCGTACTCCATCAGATTGGATGGGTGCCTGCCGCATTTGTGGAGATGATTCAGTGAATTGGCCGGTGAGAATATTAAGCCCAACACTTCCTTAGGGTCCTGGTTTTTCACCATAACTATTCAGAAGGTGGTCGGAGCCAAGTATACAATAAAAAATATGATGAATAAAACATTATAAACCAATACGCTTGAAATCTGAAATAGTTCAACCATTTTATCATCTATAAGAGGATGCGAATATTCGCTATACGAGCCATAACTAGGCTAACGTCAATATGGCAAAAAAAAACCCCCCCCCGATTGAGATCTTTATACTGTAAGGTATACGCCCGCCAAAATTTAAAAAACTGGCCCTGAAAACTCCTTACCGGCCCTGAAAACTCCTTACCGGCCAGCAAGCGCCAAAGACAATATGCTGTTGGCATGTTTTCAGATGCATTTGCAAAAAAAAAAATTATGTTGATCACACTTACTATCTCTGTCTTTATCGCACGACACAACAAGCAGCTTCTCATTTACCATAACATTCGTAATATTGTCAGGGTTAGCTACCAACGCAACGAAAGTACTTTAGATTCCGATTCTACTTCAGGTTGGACATCAGCACTTGATTCTTCCACGGGTGTCGGTAGTGATAAAACAGGGACACATCCTGTACGTGGACGCTTTCCTTTCTTGAATCGATGGAGCGGGATGCCCTCCTCTCGCTTCACTAAAGCGCACTCTCTAACACAACAGTGGCCCCCCGAGCCCTTCATCTAACCTATCACTAAGGTTGCTTTGGAATTCCACAAGTAGATACTGCAACGACTGCAACCAATTCATCAACCTCACCTACACTAACCTAACACACGCACCAGATCATACAGTATAGTAATATACATACATATTATACGAACCAATATGAAGCCAAATTGAAGCCAGCATGAAGCCAAATTGAAGCCAGCGTGAAGCCATCTTGAAGCTATTTTGAAGCCATCTTGAAGCTATTTTGAAGCCATCTTGAAGCTATTTTGAAGCCATCTTGAAGCCATCTTGAAGCTAAAATAAAATAGATTTTCAAATAATTTCATAATTTTCAATTTGAAGCCAATACGAAGCCAATTGTTTTTATTTACTCCGGAATTGTCCATGGTGAAGCCACGTTGAATCGAACGGTTGCAATCGCCAATAGCTCCCCACATAGACATCGGACTACCTACTTAAAGGTACCGACGTGCTCATATTGACACACACTTTCGATTGGTACTGCATATGTCCGTGTCCAATCAAATGTCGACTTAGTCACTATATTTGTCCCGTACGATTGGTAACAGGATTTTCACAAAAGTGGCTCTTAAGTTGAACTTGGAGTTACTTTATTAGTAATTGCGATTGGAGCATTGTTTCGAAGCATGAAAGGATAAGGGAATGAAATATCATGCGTCCAATGAAATGAAATGAAATATCATGCGTCCAATGAAATGAAATGAAATCTGATCTTAGTTTCTGACACCAAATAAATCTAGATAAATACCCTAATCTTTAGACCAGTACCGAGGGCTGAAGCTAAACTTAAATTACATTGTGCGAATTTACTCCTAAATCGTATTTTCTTTTTAAGTTTACTTATTGGTATCGATAGGGATGATATTATTTATTTCAAGAGAGTTAAGTTTCAAGTAGAGTTGGCATGAGGGTTCAGTAGAGCATCCATGCTGCGGGCAAGAATTTTTGGCCGAGCCTCCCGCTTGGTACAGAGATAGTGGATTAAAGCTGCTTTCGTAGCTCCGGGATGATGTTGGGAGCGGGTGTCGATGTTTTTATCTAATTGCCATTCCCACGTAAGTGTTGCATGTCGTTTCACCTGGGCGACAGCGTCGCTAGAAACACAAAGGCGGACGAAACTGGTGAATCTCCCGCGGCGATTTGGTTGAGAAACCGATTTGGACGGGAAATACCAAAGAAAGTGATGGCAATTGGGGAGCGGTTGGGCGTGCCGGTAATTTTCAGATACTGATTGGGATGGGGACTCGCCGTTAGAGAAAATTGCCCAGAAGAAGAGCCATACCGGAGTTATGTCATCCATTTCGTGGAGAGTTTTGTCCGGCATAGCGCGGCCCATCACTTTCGTCAAAAGCTCTGAGGGTGCTGGCGGCTGCAGGATGGGCTGAGAAGCTGGTGGGGTCGTCAGCCTGGTTAGTTTGGCTTTTACATAATTTTAAGTTTATATCGCTATCGACATCATGACGAAGCGTAGAGGAAAAGCGAAGGCATCCAAGAATTCGCCTAAGAAGACGAGCATTAAGCACACCTTGACCCCTGACTCTTTCGCAGACGATGCGGTCGACACTTTGATGGAAGCGGCTCCACCCCCCGAAGTGATCGAAGACACGATGGTCGGTAGACCGAAGTCCAAGAAGTCCAATAAGTCTAAGGACGAGACCGGTGATATGAGCACCAAGAAGTCCAAGAAGAAGAAGGATGAGAAAAGCACCAAGAAGGACTGATCGAAAGAGACGAAACAGCCGGAACCGGAAAATCCAACACCAGCCTTGGTATCAGAATCGGAACCGGACTTGGATTCGGAAGGTGAAAATTCGGAAGAATTCGACACCGACGATTACTTTCAGAAGTAACGTAAGTTGGCAGCCGCTTTCGAGAATTACAAGGAGCAGAAGAAGACCAACAAGAAAAAATTCACTGTGGAAGAGAAATCGGAAAGCTCTAGTGGAGACGAGAGTCAATCATCACTAGAGTTTGAGGAGCCAGATTCTTCGGGACCCGACTACCAGCCTCCTTCTACCAAGCGTCAAGACTGCGACAGCAATGACTGTTAGCGTGCGGTGTGGGGGACTAATAGTAAAGTGTAAATGTATCTAAAGTATGGTGCATTCGAATGAATTTATTTATGATCTCACCCTCAGTTATATACTGATGGTGTTTGTACTAGTGTTCAACCACTTGGGTTGGCCAGGGTAAAAACTCCTATGATCAGTATGAGAAACCTTATGCAGAACACTTTAGCACTCGGATATATTTTCTAGAAATAAATATATCATATTCCCTGTTACTATACTCAGTCTCGGACCTCGGCTCTCGGCTAGCCAGTGGCCCGTATTCTATAAATAGAATATCTAAGAAGAAGTCTCAAATTACTCTTACGTTCTCTCGGGCTGACCCACCTATGCTTATATTAATTTAAGAACAAGTCCCAAATTACTCTCGGGCTGACGACGTAAAACGTTATTAACGTATATAGAAATACGTCTACTGCTGTAGTCTCTCAATGACTAAGCGGAATAAGAAGCCGAAAGACGATGGTGACGACGGGGATGATCAGTGACTGCATGGTATAGGGGAGACGGACACTCTGATTGACGAGACTTCGGAGAGTTACAGGAAGATTGCTGATTTTCACTGCTCGAATGTTCCATGCAGAAGAGGAGGCAACGCTAGCAATGGATTAAGGGAAGATATAGCAAGTCGGTTTGCGAATGACAATGGCAAGGCACTTTCAATCCAAGATCGATACGGAGCTACGCATGTCAAGGACATAGGTAAGTTACCCACTACGTATCGTCCAGATCGAAAAGACCGTAAGGACCCTATCGATAATAGTAATTTAGCGTTATTGTCGAGATCTTTGAAAGGAATTTGGTCAAATTCAAGGACATAGGTAAGTTACCCACTACGTATCGTCCAGATCGAAAAGACCTTAAGGACCCTATCGATAAGAGTAACTTAGCGTTATTGTCGAGATCTTTGAAGGAATTTGGTCAGATCATGCTTACTGCAAACTTACGTCAGAACCGATGGTTCGAAGCTGCGCAACAGAGTTTTAAGCCATCATCTTATAAGTATAGTAATTTGGAGAAGGCCAAAGCTGCTGTAACAAAGCTGAAGACGTGAAAGGAGCAGAGCGAGATGATAGTCCATCTGTTTTCAACAGACCCCCGCCCGGAACTGTTGGTATTCATCATGGTACCACCGGACGAAGGAACACCAGTATCCCATTACCTCTGGGAATTGGACATGTAAGATTCGGTCTAATAAAGGCGATGCCAATGCCTTAGAATAAATAAACGCGTAGATAAATTCTATATCGTGTAAATATCGATATAAATAAACGAAATGAGACGTTTAATAAAGTTAGGTTTGCCTCGTGAAAACAGCAATACTCTGAGGGATTGTGAGGCTGAGACATTGCCTATATATAATCCTCTCAGTACTGTTTCCGCCGAAGGGTTTTTATTTAGTGTTTCGTTGTCGCTCTATTCTGGGGGCGAATCCGAGAGACTCATAAAATCCTATCTTTAGAAAAAAGAAATAAAAATAAAAATACTCTTGACGTCTTTAGTTATTGTCTTAACCAATAACTTGCCACTATCAAGAATTACCGACTTGGCCTTCATCAGACTGGCACATCTGGTTGGCTTATCGGAGGATCAACTAGGTAACGTTAATAGTCCCTAGAAACCTATATTCGGTTGAGCCATCTCGCTACCGAAGTATTCAGATATAAATAAAATTGGAAAGTAAATAAAGCTCTATTAATAGAACTAGGCCAACTCTTTTATGTTTGGTATTTTACTGAGGCCTTTTAATGGCCTCATCCAAATATCTGATATGTTAAATGGAAAAGGTTTAATTAATAAAACCATTAAAACCCATTTTAGGAAATTTAAGTTCCTCGTGCTATTAAGAGCACATTTAGGAAACTTAAGTTCCTCGTACTATTAAGAGTACATTTAGGAAACTTAAGTTCCTCTTGCTATTAAGAGCACATTTAGGAGACTTAAGTTCCTCGTACTATTAAGAGTACATTTAGGAGACTTAAGTTCCTAGTACTATTAAGAGTACATTTAGGAAACTTAAGTTCCTCTTGCTATTAAGAGCACATTTAAGAGACTTAAGTTCCTCGTACTATTAAGAGTACATTTAGGAAACTTAAGTTCCTCGTACTATTAAGAGTACGTTTATACATAAAGTCTAATGTGGAGGCCCGGCTTATTATAGACACCCATATGTCACCTGCTCAAACATATGAAATGTCACCCGACAAGTTGAGCATGTGTGTGTTGTGGGTACAAACAATCTTTTGCTCGGCTTTTCACCGAGAAGACCAAGTGGTATTGTGCGCAGGCATGCATCAATCTTATCCAGACAAGGTACGCGAGATTTCAATTGAAAGACCAACCTATTGTATAATGAAACTCGCCGACCTGACATGGACTGAACTTTATCCGAGAGCAGATCAGACGTTTTCAAAACGTCCGATATCTGTAGTGAAATTAACACAGCCAAGTAAGAAGGTTGTGCCCAACACGAATGGAGGACCAGGGAATGGTCGAGACTCACATACGGGAGCGGGAAACAATAAAGGAAACAAAGGTGGAGATATAAAGGTGGCCAGAAGAACAAGCATGTGCAAGGTACTGGTGGTCACAAGAACAATGTCAACACCCGTGGGACCTTGGGCAACAAATCCGCTCAGTCAACAGAGCCTCCTAAGCCAAAGTATATGGAGATCAAGGATTGTGCTGGGACGGATTGTAGCTGGCGCATGACCCAACATGAGCCGAATGGACGCTGGAATGGCAGGCACGCGGAGAATTGTAAACATTTTATCGCGAAGTGTGCTGTGTGCTGACTGCGCAGGGACTAGGGGCTACCACAAGCATATGTGTAAGGTGCAACCGAAGGTAGAAGTTAAGTGACAATCTTACCGGATCTTGGCACTGAAACAAAAGGATGCACCGCAAGATGGACGTGTCATTCTAGATGCACGAGTTAATGGGCATGAAATAAAAGCATTGTTAAATCCGGGCTCGCAAATTTCATGTATGTCATCGAGATTCTGTGAGATAACTGATGTAACTCGTAAATCAGAACCTACTATGTTTAAATTAGCTGACGAAAGAGAGATTGCGTGTCGTGACATGGCGGTAGATTTGAGGTTTATCCACACCGATCAACGGACAACAGCTACAAAGGCGGTCGTCTGTAATACTTTGCCCGACTATGATTTGATAGTGGGGATGGGGGATCTGTTGTCATTAGGTATAACGATTACCGGTTTACCGACAAGCATTGACCCACAAAAGGATCAATCAGATGATAATCTGTTGATGCCTGTATACAAGCCTTCTAAGACTGTGTGAGAGAGGATACCTCAATTTACAGAAAATCTAAAGGATCTTATCTGTGAGAATAACAAGATCAGAATCACTGACTGTACTCAGTTCTAAAACTGTGAAAGTGATAGTAAGTCAATTTATAGGGAAGCTAAAGGATCTTATCTTTGACAATAACAAGATCAGGATCACTGACTGGGTTCAGTTTAAATCCAACAACGGACTCGTGAGCTTAGACCTGACAAAGTAGACTCTTCGAAGTTGAAATGTCCGACGCGTAACTACGTAGCATGGCGTCATGAACAGGTAGTTAGAGAACAGGTTAAGGCCTGGTTAGAAGATGGAGTTATTGCGGTAAATTACTAACTGACTCCAGCCAATCTAGAACTCTTGGCAGTAGACCAGTTCAGCTCAGATGGTACGTTAAAGAAGTTTTGCGTGTGCCTAGATATGAGTCCTATAAACGCTCTTATACCTGCACACAACTTTCAACTACCAAGAATTAACGAATTGCTGAGAAGAATGGAAGGGGCGAAGATATTCTCGACCATAGATGGAAGTATTTTACCTTCACTTGGGATGGACAGCAGTATTCCTTCAAGGGTGCACCATTTGGTTTACATTTTTTACCAGTCTTCCTTCAGCAGATCATGCAGGACCTGTTTAGAGACATGGACAATGTACAGGTATATATCGACAATATAGTGGTATTTACTAAAACCAAAGAGAAGCATGATAGAGTTATGCGTGAGGTTTAGCTAGGCTAAACAAGCATAAGTTCAAAATCAACCGCAAGAAATGCCAGTTTGGCGTAAACGGGATTCAGCTGTTGAGATACTGAGTTTCCGGGGATGGCATTATGATCGACAGCGGAAAGGTCGAACACTTGTTAGACTGGAGAACCCCCACTACACGCAAGGATGTCAATAGCATGTGTGGATTCGTCAAGTTCCTGTCAGGCGGAGTTCCTCACTTAGCAAGTTACCTTAAACCCTTCGGACAAACCCTTCGGACATTTACGTTGTCACGAGGGTAAATTGGGGGCATTGTGGACCAAAAAATGGTGATGATGCCTTTAAGCAGCTCAAAACAGTGGTTCAGAAAGCTCAAATAGTCCAGCCACCGAAAGATGGGATACCGTTTATGGTGGCTACATACGCATCCGACATGGCGTTGGGAGCCGTGCTGTATCAAATGATAGAAGTAAAACCGAGATACGCGCAGTTCTTTAGCAGGGCTATGAATTCGTCACAAATCAACTACCCGACGGTGCAACAAGAGCTCCTGGCTGTTGTAACTACACTCACTCATTTCAAGGACTACTTATACGGTACACACTTCAATGTACTGTGCGATCAGAAATCGTTGCAACATTTAAAAGACATGAAACCCAATTCTCAGTTGGTCAGTCGATGGCACGATACAATCGCGAAAATTTTATTCAGCATAACACATTCCGGGAATACACAATTAATTACCGGATATGTTATTCCGCTTCGTACCGGACTTCAACAAGATGGTTCGGGAGTTACTAGCTATGGATTAGATGGTCAATTCTAGATGGTTTAAGATCGCAGACGACATATATGGTCCGCATACCATTGACATGTTTTCAGCTCACCATAATGCGCGACTGCCACGATACCGGACTTTAGAACATCCAGAGGGTGATGCGTTTCAAATCGACTTAACAGATGAAAACGCATGGGCGAATCCACCGTGGTTGTTGATACCACAGTTGCTTAATTATGTACATATACAAGATGCTACCATCACGTTTTGGGTTGTCCCTTAAGACATTCATATAAATGAGTTCCGCAGTTGCTATCAATGATACAATGTGAGCCCATATATGTGGATAGAGAGGTATATACTTTCCTCTACCAAGGTACCTGTGTAGTCCAGAAGACGCCTTGGCGACATACAATAATATGTTGAATAGATCCAGTTGGCATATCCAAATGGACACAATCCGAGATCTTCAAACGAAAGGTTGAAGAATCCAAGATGCCACTCTTGACACCTAAGTCTCAACATGAGGCTAGGACGACACATGCACCTGCAGCATGCGTCACCGAGGTACAATCTGATCCTACAGAATCAACGAGGTACTCATCACTAGCGAAAGCATTCTACAGGAAGATATGTTCTGACAGAGCAACTACATACGAAGCCAAGACATGGTTACTCAAAGTTGATGACCGATTTTCCAGATGTATACGACCACGTAACTCAACTAGTGGACAAGGCGAATTCACAAGGTAGATCTTTCATGCGAGATGGGACCAGACGAGTCATCAAGTCCAAGTGATGAAGCAGTGAAATCCTTTGACACAGCAAGTTCATCGGAGGAAGCTATTCTGAAGTGGCTAAGGCAGAATTCTGTGTTCAAACACATGGATAAGGTTAGGACTGAGAAACATTGCAAAAGGTACGTGATTGTACTTCTAAAATCTTAAGCGATATATAACTCAGGTTTATCACGAATGCAACGACTGCGAAATTAACCGGATCAAGCGCTACGGATATGCTCCGTTGCGAAGCGTATCAGAAGATGAGCCGTGGTGCAGGGTTATCATTGACTTGGTTGAGCTACCCTCGTCCGAACACACGAAGGATAAGTATGTCTGTCACGTGTTTGATGTTGCTTCAAGATAAAACATATTATATCCTCTGAAAGATAAATCAACACAAACTGTGGCTGAATCTTGGCTGGCCAGTTATTGTATGTTCCGACAATGGTAGTGAGTTTATAGGGGATGCCATGACGACACAGTTACTCGTTGCGGGATCATGCCATAAGATGGGCGTACCTTATAAGCCTCAGACACTAGATGCGAATGAGGTACGTCATAGAAAGATGAAGAGGTTCATGCGTGGAGCATTGCTAGACGACGCTGACACGTGACCTTACTCAATCAACTGGGTACAGACACAAATGAACGAGACACCTGATTCAGTAATTGGTACAACACCCGCTCACTATTTCAAGGACCGTTATAGTGAATTACAAGTACTTTTCAACAAGAATTCTCAAGAAGATCATGTGTTACCATGGTTAGAGACGATGCGTCGTACCAGAGACGTCGTCTTTCCTTGTTTGAGAAAAATGAAGGATATCGCACTCAAGAAAAGACAGAAGCGATGAAATGACTCAAAGAAGACAGTCGAGTTTGAGGTAGGCGATATAGTCATCATCATGGCTCACAATTCCGACACAACTGTGCTTACGGCTAAATACATTGGACCATTCAAGATTTCAGTGCCCTTGAAGAAGAGCGGAACTTACGAGGTGAACAATGATGACGATTCAGGCGCTCTTAATATCGGATCACATCGCATTCCGATGATATAAATCATCCTTCGCCGCGCACGTGAAGCTACTACACCTCATATCTTACGAAATTAAGAAGATTCTGTGGAAGTACAAGCATGAGGACATGACATGCTACACAACGGAGTTTGCAGATGGCGCACAATACGATCCACCTTCATCAGTATTTGATGATCCAGACGCATTGAAGGCTTTTAATAAGACGTTTTGCAAACGTTGATGCGGAGGCTATCGTACCTACAAACAAACGTTCTGATGTAGTCAAGATATATTTGCAGACATCATTCATTCTAAGGTTCAAAGACCATGGAATGTACATACCCCCAAAAGGCACTAAGAAACGTCCCATCCACCATCGGGGACCACAAGGACCTAAACCCAAACGTAATAGAGCAACCGTGTATCTTATAAAGTCTAAGTAAACTTTGTCTACGAGAATATAATATAAGCATTGAGGCCAATATATGATCGAAACCCGTTTCTTCCTTTAGCTTGTACAATTCATGTTAGCTTTTCGAGTATGTATGCTTCAAAACACATATAAGCCAACATATGAATTTTAAAGCTGAGGAAGGGGGGGGAGGGGGGGAGGGGCTGTGTAAAATCAGCGGGTTCCTATAGTAGAAGCACATGATAAAAGTATATTATAAACGTACTAACGTTTAAGCGTTGAAACGCAATTGTAGATATTTGTGACTGCAAAACAATCAAATAATCTAGATTTAGATATATTGAAATGCAGAAAACAAACAAACAAACAAATAATCTGTTATTAGATATTTGTAATTGCATACAACAGAGGTCGGAGGCTCTGTTGATATTGATATTGTGGCTTTTCTATAACGATATGTTTTCCACCAGAGAATATTGGGATATAATACTTAGGAGTCTCAGGTGAAATTGACACTTGATGACACATGTTATATTTCCGAATTCTCTCAGCGCGAGATAACCCACTGAGAAATGGGGCATGAAAATGACCCCCCCTAGCCAGCTGACTAGATGTGCCCGCCTATGCCTTCAATGGAATGGAGAGTTAGGTACCATGTGATGGGGCATAGGTGCAGACATTTAACTGTACCAACATTGTGTTTTTGATTTATTTTTAATTTTCTTAAGTTGGACTTAGAGTTATTTTATTAGCAATTGCGATTGGAGAACTGCTTCAAAGCATTAAATGATAGGGGAAGGAAATATCTTGCATCCAATGCAATAAAATCTGATCTTAGATACTGATACCAAATAAATCTAGTCTAGAGTGAAGTAGTGAGTAATTAGAGTGGAACTATATAGACAATAGTCTCAGTCTTAAATCCCCTAATATTTAGCTCATTGCCGACGGCTGACGCTGAACTTAAATTACATTGTGTAAATTTACTTCTATATCATATATTCTTTTATGTTACGTTAACTTATTGGTATCGATAGCCAGCCTGGTTAGTCTGACTTATACATTATTGGGATGCCTTGAATCGAATGTTTGCAGAAACATATTCCACGATACCGGAAATCAATCAGCATGAATTGACTAAGTGTGCGACGTACCTGAAGGAGTTGCACGGCAAGTATGATGGGGCTGCCGGGTTCTCGAACTTTCCCAAACGAGGCTCGTCTTATTTAACTTTACTCTCAAATATAAGTACTCTGCGATGGCCGGTATCAAATGCTGTGACACACAGTGATCTCCCAACAGTGCATGTTGACGAGCAGTTGTTACTATTCCAGGACTGTGACGTTCGTGCCCGCAAGCATGCTGGGGAAGTGAAGGGTGGTACAAGAGACACCCCAATTATCAACTTCAAGCTGAAGCTCATCGATGCTAAAAGGCAGAGAACGAAAGTATGCGTGGTGTTTCCCAGAGTATTATTGGGCGACCAGTATTTTATGTTGCTGCTATGAATATGATACTTGAAAACTCAGCAGACCATCGGATGGTTTTACGCCTGGCTGCATCGTCCAGTGAAAGTCTTCCTTGGCGTCCATGTTCGCATCTCTCTTCAGGATGAGTAGTAAGACATTTGAGTTCCGAGATGGATCAGTCACGCATGTTAATTGAGGAATTCAAGAAAGCGAAGGCTGATTGGATGATGTTGAAAGGGTTGTATGATGCACGAGGTCAAGCGAATATGATGGAAAAGAACGGTGTGTAGACCGAGTTACAATTGCGTCACCAAGAATGTGGATCAATTCAAATTTTACGTTCGATGAGATGTCGACAGTTTTGACCGTGGATACACTATGGAAACCAATCAAGAAGCGTTTGGTATCACTGATGTTTCGGGGTGGCACGAGGATGACGATGACAAGGTACTTGTGCAGTCGCTTGCACAAGATATTATAAGTTCAGTCCCTATTGTGGTTATCCACGTTTTACAACACTTGGTAATGGGCAACAGACTTAAGATTGTGCAGGACCTCCGTACATATGGGCACTTCAATATGAGACTGGACATTTGTTGCACAAAGGAAGAGTACGTTAATCATATTATGGAATTGTCGCATACGTTGTTGACAACATGCGTTCATCCCCACACTGTATTTAAACACCAAGCTGGTCTTCAGTTCCGCGGTATTCAAGTCAATGAATTATCATTTGATACAGGAAGGATATGTATACAGGAATTTGGAGTTTGCGTGTGAGATGGGGAAGGTGTCTGTGTCTCATGGCGAGACCCTCGTACAAAAGTGGTCTAATGGGATGCAACAAATGAATCCACGACTTTTACATTCAATGCCAATTCCCGAAATCCCGGCAGATGACGACGATGCGCTCATGAAACACGAGGCACGTTTCCGTACTCATCACCCAAGTGCAACTGACTACAATGTGCTATTGAACCACGAATTGCGTTCATTTCTCATGGCCCCTAAAAAAATGAATATAAACTGTGGTGATATGTAAATTGATTCTATTTTTTTTAAATCATGTGTAGAATACATGTATCGGAAATATTTAGTTCAGCAGTTAAATCTTCAGGGTCCGATTTACTTGCAATTGAGTTTCGGTCGAAAGCCGATACGCCTACCGAGTATGCTCCAAGACTGACCGATGGCACTGATATAGTATCGCACTATCATTTGCTCCCATCAAAATCCTTCAACAGTGACATATTGGGCTTTCCATCTTGGATGACATAAAAAGGGAACCAAAAATTGTTTGTCGAGTACAGAACTATCGCTATGTCATCGAGCTCCAGAAGTACCACAGAGCATTCCACTTTCGCGATGCCACCACGTATCTGGCACACCTGTACTCGAGACCAGACTTATCGTCTTGTGAACCGATTCTGCCACATGTCCTTGTCCGCGAATACTCTGATTTGGATATGCGTGGGAATATGACAGAAATGGTGCTAGTTTATTATTTAAATTTGGATGTACAGTACCAAATAGGTACTTACGTCTGTATACTGGAACAAAAGCGAGAATCATCAAGACGTTACTACGTTGACTGCTTCTAGGCCAGGGTATAACAGTTTCAGTTTTCTTATTATTTACCAAAGACACGTATTTTCGGCCATGACAGAACTGGCGGAAAACGTGACTGACCTCAAAACATCTGGCACAAAGTGACGTCGAATGAGTAAGCGACATGGTTGACTGGTCGATGTATGGACGCAATCAGCTGTTACGTGCACCATATGTTGTTGTGAAAGTAGCGACGCGCGATGTGGACAGCGAGCGTACGTACATTAACGTTGATGGGTCGGTGCTGAAGATATAATACGGTGGGGAATTTTCATGGTCAATGTCCACCACGACGGCCACACATGTGTCTGTAACTTGCAGTCCGACTACAGATGTCGATCCAGTTTATGCAGCGAAATCGGTCTCACTTGGACCTAAGCCTAGTGAGAAACATTTGGAAACATCACAAACCTGTCTCGAGGACCTAACGAGGCTGGTGATATCGAACCAATTGTCATCAGACAAATTTGACGTCCAGGAGGCATCGATCAGAACATGTTTCTGTTTTGGTCGATGCAAAGTCAAAGACATCCATAACAAGGTCTGATTTCCAGTAGAGACGGCTCGGGAATATTTCAAGCTCGCCGGACTTGTGAAGTTCATTTTCGGCTATGAGCATGGGTGGACCATTTTCACTACTTATGTATCACGTTCAGATTACTAAAATGGGAACGCAGACAGAGTTTAAGAGTCGTACCGTTCACAATATGATGACATGCCATATCAATAACAACGACATCCTAGTACACAATATGATGATGAGAAAATTGAATGTCGCTAGACTTAGGAAGAAGGGCATTTTAAGTTCCAGAATAATATG
Organism: Sphaeroforma arctica JP610; assembly: GCF_001186125.1. Lineage (NCBI taxonomy): Eukaryota > Ichthyosporea > Ichthyophonida > Sphaeroforma > Sphaeroforma arctica. The sequence continues at coordinate 37,950 of NW_014040525.1, forward strand.
TTACTTTATCGTTACTTGTACGATATTAACCTGAAAATAAACTATCAAACTTGAATATCGGATTGTCATTTAGTGTCATACACGTCTGACGTAAAGGATGCATGATTAATGAAATATATTGTTACAAATATTTTCAATGCATTCACACACCATCATCGACGATAGAAATAAATTGTAACTCAGCACAAATGATTATGGTTATGAAAGTGATGATTTTCGTTACATTCTCGATGATGACGGCTGGAATTGTTTCGTACTTTCAGCGGTTTAGTATTCGTTACTTGTACGATGCTATCCTGAAAATAAACTTTTAAACTTAGAATATCGGATTGTCGTTTAGTGTCATACACGTCTGACGTAAAGGATGCATGTTTAATGAAATATATTGTTACAAACATATTCAATGCATTCACGCACCATCATCGATGATAGAAATAAATTGTTACTCAGCACAAATGATTATGGCTATGAAAGTAATAATTTTTGTTACATTCTCGAATATGACGGCTGGTATTGTTTTGTACTATCAGCGATTTAGATACATGCAAATTAAAGCTGATGTGTCTAGAATAAACGAATATTCTATCGTGTTGCAGAGAGCAATAGCCGATGTCACCCTAGTGCTACCACACGATGAACAGAGACAAAAATCAATGGATCAGGTGTAAAATCATTCCCATCGTGTCCATCAGGAACGCATGGTAAACCAATCGTGGGCTGCGATGTTCATGGAGGTAACGGCGTCCAAACTCTGTGCTAGCTTTGCCATAACGGTGCCAGTGTACCGTTTTGGTCTGTTGTTGTGGGTGTTAGCATCAGATTGGAGTGAAATATATTTGAAAGGTTTCTTGTATACGTTTCGGATCGTATTATGATCTGCGACCCGTTTGAATTGTACATAGTGTCGACTGTGAGTATGTACTCATTTTGCTTGTACAGTTTCTGGAGTAAAATATCGACATGTCGACAGGGGTATTTACTCGTCGCTAGGTAGATTTGGGTCAGCAAATTGGGCGGCGAGCTTGCTGATAATGTCTTTTTTCTGCATGTCATCGTTTGAGAGACAGCTCGTCATCTTTCAGGGCTTCGTCATATTCACGTAAAGGTCATCAGCGCTGGGAATGGTGGGCTGCTTAGTTTTTTTTTGTTTTTTTTTAGACGTCATATTTTGTAATCACAGTGCAAATGTTTAAGTCAAAAATCATATTAACAGAAATATACTAACATTGAGCGAGTTACTAAAATGTCTGAATATAATAGGTTATTTATCGAGTTACTGATGACACGTCCAGGCATGTTCACAGATGCTTCAAACATGGTTCTTCTCTATGTATTCGCGGGGTCAAACATGACAGGAACGTGTCACAAATCCGGTACAATCTGGTAGAAACTAGAATATGTTGAAACGTAAAAACCCGACAACGTCTAATTTATTAAAAACATAGCTGAAAATAAGTGTGGTTTCTGCTGTATTTGCAAAAAAAAACCCCCCCCCATGCTGCATGACACAAGCGTCAAGCACCAGAATGCAGCTGACGTGTTGGGGTGCAGCGTGAGCACGATGCGGAGTTGGCGAAGGAGGTCGAAAAGAATATTCTGGACGACCGGTAACCAACACTGCTCTGATGGGTCGAATTCGACCCATCAGAGCATAAATCACAGATTGATAACCTATAACAAATTCTCAACCAATCAGATCAATACAAGGTTAAAGCCATCGTACAGTTCGGTATATAACGGACCACGCTCTTTATTACCCTGTTTTATTGTACACAGTCAGTGTCGACCGTGAGCAGGATGCAACTGACGTGTTGGGGTGCAGCGTGCGCACGGTGCGGAGTTGGCGAAGGAGTTGTGCCATATATCGAAAAATATATTCTGGACGGCCGGTAATGTTTGGGTTTACAAAACATTAGAGCCTGTTTTGAAGATACCAAAGCTGCCTACACGAGGGGTCAAGCACGATGGGCAGCAGGCGTCCACAGATGATGTACTCCAGCAGTTTCGCGCAGCAGTTTCGCGCACAACAAGAGGACGAAGAACTGATACATGAATCAAAAGCTCGAAAATGGGACAATTGAATAAAAAAATTACAAACAATAATGTTGATCAATGCCCATAGTCCTCGTAAATCAGGACAGAGGCATCAGGTTTATATTGGAAATGGTGGGACTCGAAATTTACATGCAAAGAAAGAAGGCAGTTTTGTGTTTGGAACACTTTTAAAGTGTTTTGACGTTTGGACCGGAATTATGGGAACTAATGCTAATAAACCAGTAACTTTCGTTTTCGGACATTCTGGTGTTCAAAGAAATATTCCCATTATTTTTAGCAGTCTTGCACGCGATCTTGTACTGGCTTCCGCCGGATTCTTCTCGTGACTTGCTTCGGTGTTCAATTCCGCTTGTGCCTCGGCAGTTGCTTCGGTATTTGATTTCCTTACTGCATTCCTCGTCTATCTCTGCAACTGATTTATTGCCGTCCTTGGCACTTATCCTTTTCTATACCCGAGTCGTTGTCTTTCTCGGCACTCCGCTATATTTATATTATACATATAAATATATATATATATATACATATAAATATATATATATATATATATATATATATATATATATATATATATATATATATATATATATATATATATATATATATATATAT
>NW_014040525.1:40793-47944 GCF_001186125.1 Sphaeroforma arctica JP610
TATATATATATATATATATATATTTGCTTATATACATACACGGTTCTCCATTACAGTTTACACAGTTCATAACGCCCAATCCCTCACGACAAGGGTTAAGCCTTCAATCCTACACATATGTAACAACTGGGCTTTTAATATTGCAGTTCTTGCTATACTGAGCTAGAGTGCACATCCTCGATTCGCGCTGTTGAAGGCTCGTTAACCTTGCTCATATTCGGTTCATTCGTTTGTTTCGTAGTACAGAACTACAATGCCCATATTGTGAGAAGAAGTCAGTGTTCAATCCGCACGTACAGATCTAAAGTCTTGAGCTGCAAGCAACTGACTGTTATGTGAGGCCTGTGACATTTATTTGATATGAGAACAGAAGTTCATCAGAGAATGGGCCGTCTTGTCATAATTGATATTTAATTAGGTTGATGGTTGCTAATAATCCTTTACATGGGCGTGAGATAAGATAATCGGCAAATTTGATAACTACTATCTTGAACAACCTTATGAAGTTTATATGCTTCCATTTGATGTATGGTAATCGATAGTCGACAGGTGGTTGTGATTTCGAGAGAGTGCGCCTTATACTCTCATCAATTTTAGTCTCTCTATAAAATCATACTATATGCTATGACCGTTTAGAAGCTTGTAAATATGAGCGCATTTATGATATGTTGACAGAAACCCTTTACCTATAAATATCTAGGGGTAAAAACATCGTAAGCTGCTCCGATACAATTCCCCATCCGCCTATCGGTAGCAATGTTTGTGTATCACAAAATCCTTTATCAAAGGCTTAGGCCTCATGGTACCGGACTCGCTGCACAAAATGTTCTATTTATTTTTTAGGATCATTCAGAAACTCCAGATCACATTTATTCATAGAAGGGCTTCTGAGTATGGGTTTCCCGCTTTAATGGTAGTATTCTGCATCGAAGGCCTGAACTGAAACGGAATATGGGTACACACATAGTCAAGACGAACTACATAATCAGAGCACCACAAAGCACTGAGTAGAGATTCAACAGTGTATGTATAGCGTACAGGGAGTAGCTCACAACGGAAGAAAAAATTGTAGTAGCGTGCGAGCAGTACAGAATCAATGCAGTGAAGGCTTGTCTCCAGCCCCAGCAACGAAGTACAGTGAACACGGAAGGTGGGCATAGAGCGCACATACGGTACTAAACAATGAAAGGTGCAAGAACGTCAGATAGAGACCACGGCAGTGAAAACAACTGTGCGATTTATTGGCATTCGGAAGGATTAGACAAATTCGCTCGTCCACGAAATCTCACAACGTTGCTCTACGACCTGATTAAAGTCAAGATCCATTAATGGATTGTGCCCGTTTCAGCGACGGTTTCGATAGGCTATAAACCTGTTTTTATTCTGTTTAAGAACTGTTAGAACGATACGCGTAGGCGTATAATTGGAATACTTATTAGTTAATGAAAGCGGCTGAAGTGGTGTATTAAATGCCCACATGCGAGACCATTAGGGCCATGCGGGCGACATACTCTGTGACCTTGCAGTATCTGGACTACAAACAGACAAGAGGTTGTACGTAGTCATAGGTATATCGCTTCGAAATTAGCGCATTATTATATAGTGGTACATTCTTCATATTTTGCTAGTGTCTCGACCTTTGTTCATGTATAGCCGTGTGAGAACAAGTGCAAACGCATGCGCCAGGTGGAACGGTAGGGGTGCCGTAGAGTACTCGACTATGATATGCTTATTGTCTGTGGTTATGTGTGCGATGCCTTCACGAAGTTGTACACCATAGCGCCCATCGTCCTATCCATGTCCGTACTGGCGAGCTTGCTCTATAGCGGTGCGAGACAAAGTGTAAACGCAAGCGCCAGGAGGAACGGTAGGGGTGCCGTAGAGTACTGTGAACAGCAGACTGTGAATTGCTTATTGTCTGTGGTTATGTGTGGGATGCCTCCACGGAGTTGTACACCATAGCACCCATCGTCCAATCCATGTCCGTGCTGGCGAGCTTGCTCAAGAAGTGAATCTTTCTATCCGGGGACAAGTTAAGGCCCTGGAATACCACGATTAAAGGTATCAGAAATTTGAACGACAAGTGTTGTGTATACGATAGTTAAATAGTATAAACCGTGCCCACGAGTCTCAATATTGAGAAGCTCAATTTGGAAACAGCCATTGCAGAATTGTACTACATACCAGTACCGTGTTCAAAATACTTCCCCAGGATATTCTATCCTCTAAACTGAAATGCTGTTCTTAATTGTTCCCTATTCATATTTTGAGCAAAGAGTATCATCTCGTATGTAGTACATCTCTCCACGACAGTAGTCCGGCACGTGTAGCGAAGCTCACACAAAAAAAGACTACATGTTCCAGGTGCATTCTCCGAGTGAGATAAAACAACATTACTGGCACGGTGGCGTGTAGCAACCTCCTAGGTATAGCAGATGAGCCTGTGATGTAAATGCATGTGCACCAAAAACGATGGAATATAAACTATGCCTATTTTGTAAATATGCATGTATCCTACGCCAAATAACACAGACAAAGTATAGTACATGTTAAACACACCTCAACTAAAAGCGTAGATACATATGCGGCTGAAAAGCAAGCCTCTCTGGCAGTAGCCTCATCAACAGGATGGGTGCCGTTGCTGGCTTGCCACTTCTTAGCTTCCTCCTGAGATTGTACGCGAGTCAATGGAAGGTGACGATTAAAATCAACTTACTTGAACCGCACGGTGTCACACAATGTCACGCACTATTCACATAAGTTTGCAGGGGTATGTGCGTGGCTGTGTCAGTACGACTAAGTAAGTCCAGTAGGAATGTGGTTAATCACAACATGGACACATCGTTCCTTTGAGCGAAAGAAAAGAGCAAATGATCATCCCATTTATGCATCGAACACGACAAACTTGGAAATCAGGAAACCGCAAATCTCGTCCGCATATGTGAAGTCAAAGCATAAAATCATCTACAGGTGCGACCCTCAAGGTTGGTAACATATATAACCGTACGAATACATTTTGTGGGAGAATGAATATTCTATACAACAACGGGAATTCACTAACCAAAATAACTAGGACAGTAATATACATCGGTAACACCGAGACATTCATACATCCACGCCTGATATCGATACAATAAGACCTTACCCATGATAGGGAATTGCAAATAGGAGCAGCCTTCTCATCTAGACAGGAAATGGGGTTCAGTCCATCACAACCCATGGTCTCCGCCGCACGGTAGAAATTGTCCATGGCGTAAAGGTCTATATCAGCTGGGACCTTCGGCTGTGTCAGATAAGTAAAGAGTGTTAGTTCACGGGCTGCATGTGTGTTGTAGTACAAGACTGTCAACAACAGCCAAGAAGATACGTGCTTATCATGTATTGTATTGATCATGGTGGCGTAAAGGTCTACTATATCAGCTGAAGTCTCCGGCTGTATCAGATAAGGAATGAGTTGCATGTGTATCGTAGTACTAGACTGTCAAGAACAGCCAAGTAGGTACGTGCCTATCATGTATTGTATTGATTATGGTGGTATAAAGGTCTACTAAATCAGTCGGGGTCTCCGGCTGTGTCAGATAAAAAAAGAGCTGCATGTGTGTCGTAGTGCAAGACTGCCAAGAATAGCCAAGAATATACGTGCTTAGCATGAATTGTTTTGACCATGGTGGCGTAAAGGTCTACTATATCAGCTGAAGTCTCCGGCTATGTCAGATAAGGGAAGAGTGTCAGCTCACGTACTGAACGTGTATCGTGGGATACGGCTGTCATGATCAGTCAAGATTATATGCGTTCATCTTGTATTGAATTGATCATGGCCGCGGAAAGGCCTATGTCAGCAGGGGTCACCCGCCGTGTCAGCTATGTAAATAGTGTAATTTTACGTACGTTATGTGTACCGTACTATGAGGCTGACATTAACAGACAAGTAAATCCTACTACGCGCTTATCGGGATACACGTTGATTAACTTGTCCTGACAAATAATATATTGTAACTAATTCACGTGCGCATTCGTGTTATATTGGCAGGATATTATGCCTGGAGCAGCCAACCTGAAATGGTCGATTCAAATTGCACTGATACGTACAATTCCTAAACGGACAACATGTTGGCGAGTGTGCGCTTTTCGACCTTGTCTATGCTTTTAGATTTAAGTCACAAAATGCATGGGAATATAAAGCTGAGAATGAATTCAAGAATATTCGTTCTAGAGGAAGAAGTTTATAGATGTATACGTATACACACTTATGTATATACAAAGTGCACACGCATTCGGCGCTGATTGATGGAACATATCTGTGCCAATTACAAGCGATCGCGAGCAACCTCGAGCGACGTCGAGTCAAACATCTACACCAAGTCAATTACACTCGGTCGACTGTATACACAAACACAAGACACAGATACCAAAGCGTATCTAGTGGCGCAAGGATGTACGACCGCATACAAAAGCACCCCACAGACTCACACAGGTATACATATTTGTATATACCCATACTCGCTCACACACACACACGCACACACAAACACACACACACACATATATATATATATATATAAACGCACACACCTGATAAACCCCTCGGATTGCACAAGGCTTTACAGCGCAATAAGAGTTCTTCTCCATCAGCTCACTCAAGTATAGCTTGCATTCGTTGTATTTGCCCGTGCCATATACGTGATATGTGCTGTTTTGTATCTGTACCTAATGTGCAAACGGGGCGGGAAGTGTATGTATCCCAAATTAGCATTTCATTTTGCACACCAAGCCATCTGTAAGCAAAATGAGAAAAAAATCATGTAGGATAGCTGGTACAGCTGAGTCCCCGAATATAATCGACATCACATGGTGTCAATCACAAGAGGTATTGAGAGACTCAGTTTTAATAAGCAGGGCACGGAAATAAACTACTAGCAAGGCTTAGAATATAAGATATAAATGTATGTACACACACCGCATAATATAGACAAAGGGATAACGATTACATATCGAGGTAATATAACCACTTTGTAATATAGCGGGTGCTGTATATTTCCAACCATGTGCTTATCTTGTTTAGTCCTACTTGACAAGGTAAATATTCAACCACAATCTGAATGATTTAAAAGAAATTTAATTACATATCCATATACAAATACATACTTATTTGTACACTCATATTCGTTTGATATTGATGTTCTATACCCACTCGAGGCTTCAATTCCGATCACTGTCATACACTGACTTTGAAAACCTACCTCCTGGTGTGAATTGTGCCAGAAGCAGGGATCTGAGAAGTGTGTCACACCGGGGCCCTTTTTGGCGGCAATTCTGTAAAAATGTTGCTTCTTGGCCTCATTTTTACCCCAGCCTGGATTTTGTGGTGAATGATTTTAGTATAGGTTACATTCTCGCTGCACAATCGGATTCGATATGACAAAGCGCTTCTTAATGGCATGTAGGTTAATTCATGGAAGTGATACAGTTAAACGACAGTATTAGGTTATACATAGTCTTGCATTTCGATATATAGCCTTCAAATCAAAAAGTACAAAGTCACGAGGAAGGGCAAATAGAACACCCCACACACCGGAAGTGTAAGTATACAGATTTTATCCATTCGAATTCATGTTTAACTCAAACAAACACAGTTCGACACACAAAAAAGGTCAAATAGGACACCTCACGCACCTAGAGTGTACGTTTTCAGGGTTTATCCGTTTGAATTCATGTTCAACTCATACGCAAACAGTACATAAGAAATGACAAATAGGACACTTCACGCATCTAAAGTGTAATCATGCAGGTTTTATCTGTTGAGATTCATGTTCAACTCCAACACACAAAGTACATAAGGAAAGATAAACAAGACACCCCACGCCCCTAATGAAAATTAGTGTGCAGGTTGTTCTCGCCCATATCCATTTCCAAATAAGTACACATTGAATAACTCGCCCATATCCATTTCCAACAAAGTACACATTGAATAAATAAACTAACACACTCACACAGAGATACGATAACCTACACACCCAAGTATGAGTTGGTGTACAAGTTGTATTCGTTCAGCGCCATCTTTAACTCCGTAAAGTTTGGCAACGGCGCAGGTAGTGTCTGATAAGCAATCTGAAATGACGCACCCCCCATGTCCAACGCACCCGTGATAGGAGTCCCTTTAGCACCAACCGCCAAACTGCATATGCATATTTGTGTGTTTGTGTATGGGTCTATGAGCAACGATAATTGAGGTTTGATAGCAGCCGCCATCGCACATACCGCAACACTGCATATATGTGTGCTTGTATGTGAGCGTACGAGCAACAATAGTCGAAGATGGATGTATATACGTAATAAGGCAAGGTGGGTGAGTATATTTATATGCGAGTGCGATCTGCCAGAAATTGAAGATAATGATTGACAACAGCTGCGCAATGTAGGTATATGGATACCGCATTGTAGTACAATAACAGTTGGAATTGTATGTATAATATATAAATGCAGCTGCATTGTTGCGTACAAGAAGTAATAATTGTATATCTGAGCAATACGCTTAAATTGTGCTAGAGAAGGGTTTGCGGGAGGAGAGCGAATCACAAAACTGACAGATAGAATACATACTCCCGATGACGCTATGAACGAGTACACATGCTGTATACTTGGTCAAGGCATACGATAACCGTGCCAGCACCACACGCGGCCACACACAGAAATGTACAAGGGTACAGTTATTTCTTCTGACACGCACATTGATTCGAAACAACTAGACACAATCAAATGTATTCATATCATAACATTAGTACATGTGCACACAAATTCTACATTCACGAGAACGGACTATCAACAACTTGGGTGCACGAAACGAGTCTGGCCATCATTGTCACAGATTTCATGAATATATTATACACATGAACGCAAATTACATGAATCGAAAAAAAAAGAACATACTAATCGTGGATATAGGCTGTCGATATCCAGTCAAAAAGGGCCTCCTCCTCGCCCGTAATCGTTCTGGCCCATTTCCGGGAGGTGAATAGGAACTTGTTATCCTTGCTTTCCAGAATTTCGTGTACCTGAGGACAGTGGGTGCGGCCCCAACATTGTTTCCGAAGTAAATCAGGTGTCGATCATCGGTTGTATGTAGGTGCCAAAATAAATTCGATAGAAAGTCA
>NW_014040525.1:47964-49063 GCF_001186125.1 Sphaeroforma arctica JP610
ATATATATATATATATATATATATATATATATATATATATATATATTTATATATATATACATATAGATGGATAGATAGATAGATATGATATATATATAAATATATATATATATATATATATATATATATATATACTGACATATATGTAACAAGAACGAACAAGTACTCCTGAACAATACCATGTCAATACACGAAATAGAACCTTATCACACGTATATACACCAGGCTTTATGCTTTTTAAGGATTTTTCTTCATCAACAAAACACCCTCATAGTGTTAACATAAATGACTGAAGGGGAGGAGCAGACGGTCATGCACATGCGCAGAAATCACACCCTACACGCCAATACACCATAAGAACTCCCGTGAGACTGGTAATTCCTAATTCTACAATCCCATTTTTTATAAGGCAGTGTTCCCATACCAGTAATAATATACATAGATACGTGCGTGTGTTTGTATTGGCTTTCTGGTAAAAATCAGCTACAGTGGTCAATCCGGCTGTAACATACAATATATCCTACACTAATCGATAGCAAATCACAAAAACATCACAATACCAACACTCACCCGTTTCCATACACCCAGCGACTCTTTCACAGGCAGGATCCGCATGCCAGCAGTAGCATACATATACACATGCGTGTGCTTGTGATGTCTCTCAGGTATCAAATCAGCCGCAAATACTAACCCGTCCGTAATGTACTTGCGGAAACCAGCTTGCGTTGCTGCATCTGCAAGCCCTGGTTGACTGCGGAACGATGCTGGTTGTCCAGCTAAGTCCTTGACCTGCGATATGAGGGGCAGTGCATCCTGTACGGAGAAAATCGTATGTGTTTATCTATCTGTTTATATAAGGCATAAATGTAGTCTATACTAGTGTATGCGTGACCATACGAGTATGGTAACTTCAAAGACAAAAACATTTGAATTTGACTTGCATTGTTTGAGGTAGCGCATTCTGTTCGATGAGAAACACACAGTTACACACACAGTTACACACACAGAGACATACACACACACACACTTATATATATATATATATATATATATAAGAAAAAGACAACACTCGCATAATAAAACTTAACTAAAATTAATA
>NW_014040525.1:49199-51907 GCF_001186125.1 Sphaeroforma arctica JP610
TATAATATTATAACATAAAGCGCACTCACATAGAAAACTCAGTGCATACATTATAATTGAATTATAGAATTGAACATCAGTCTCATCTACGATACAGACAACCATTAATTTTCCGGAGGCATACATCGTGAGGTAAATTCCATCGGTAGACTTTGAATCGAGTGCCCGTTGAGCCACAGTCCACTATCACACCGTATCTAACCCTTATGCTGGCGACGCTTGCTGTATAAAAACCGTAAAAATATACAAGCGATTAGACTGCGAGATATACTTCTGTATAGAACACACACACGAAAGTATGAAGAGCCAGTTCAATTAAGTAGAACCTTCGTGTGTTTTTCCCCTTTAGAATAGGTAATCTATGACAACTTGTAAACGTGCAACCGAGCATATGTACCCATAAGTGTCCTACTATTCAGTGCTTGTCATTGTAGACAACGTATCAACAAACGTCATATTGTACGCACAGTGGCACACATGCTGTTAATGTACATTGTCAAGACCCTGGAACTATCGAAACAGCCGATGAGAATTAAGCAAGTTACATAGCAACTGTTATCAAATGTTCGCAGAAATGAATACAATATTGTAAGTGATTCAAACACGATGGCAATGCGCAAGTGGGTGCAGGTTTGCGGTGTATAACACACCACATCTATTGAATTCTGACAGCATTTTATTCACACAGTAGGATGGGTGTAGTACTCCGCACAAGACACAAACGATAAGTACAACAGCGAATACGTGATGTGACATTATCGGTTCATTGTCCTCTTGCAGATTAATCGAGTACGCCTAGTTCTGAACATAGATTATAAACGTGAGCATATCGGCGTATGTGCAGTGTAGATAGCTTCTGCCAAGCGTGTGACAGAGGTTAAAATGCCTTCTTACCAAGGAGATACCACATGGACAGCAAATTTTATAGTGGAGACAAACAAAAACATACATTACATCTACACTTATTGAACTCTGTTGCAGTGTGTACGTATATGTGTATGTGTATGTGTATGTGTATGTGTATGTGTATGTGTATGTGTATGTGTATGTGTATGAGTATATACATGTGTATGTGTATGTATATGTGTATGTGTATGTGTATGTGTATGTGTATGTGTATGTGTATGTGTATGTGTATGTGTATGTGTATGTGTATGTGTATGTGTATGTGTATGTGTATGTACATGTATGTGTATGTGTATGTGTATATGTATGTGTATGTGTATGTGTATATGTATGTGCATATGAATGCAGCACGATACTACGAAGTACCTGTTTTCTCCATCTGTCCCGATATTGACGTCCCATCGAGTCGCACAGCAATGACACTGACCACTGTCAATAACAGAAAGGTCCACAACGAGCTCATGCTAAACATAGTGTTTGTATTAATCTTCTTGCTGGTCCCGTCTGCGTGTTTTATAACGTTAGTAACGTTAGTAACGTTAGTGTAACTAGACTAAGGCGTATCTGCAAGTGTAAATGCAGCTGTGGCTATATGTGCGTCCTATGTGCATACATATGTTGTTATTAAATACACACGTTTATATGAACAGACGGACTGTAACCATGCAGGGATTTAACCAATAGTATTAATAGTAGCAAAGTAAAAGCCACAGAAAATGCATAGAACAGCGCGTGTGGAGCTTTCGTGTAAATGTAGGCGTCATTGACTGAAGACGTATTAGTCATGGGCTCATAGGTCAGACTTCAGAGCTGAAGACAGATTAGTCATGGGCTCACAGGTCAGAGCCTCAGACTTCAGAGCTGATAGCCCGTATATTGGCCGTATGTAGCCCCGTTCTCGCTACGTACTGGCCCGGTGAACACCCCCCCCCCCCAGGGCCCCATCCCCGCCAAAAAAAATTAAAAAGGCCAACACGGATAAGAATGGATAAGAAAAAGTCAAAAAGCTAGAGCGAATGGAATACAATCAATACCTATGTACAAATAAAGTAAATACTAATAACAAACATACGTAAATAGTCCATAATCACCTCTTTCATTTTTAACATAAAAAGGAGGAAATACCAGGTATACGTATGCGTACCAAAATGTCATGAACTCCACTCAGGTGAGACTTGAAGAGTATTTATGAAGGAATAAAAGTGTAAGACCAAGCTTAAGCGGAGCAGTTTGAGGTGAATTGTTTGAGATGAATTTGGTTTTTAATAATCTCTCCCCGCCCCCACCTCCCCCACACACGTGTACACAAACACACACGCACACGTGTAAACACACACACACGCACACGTGTGCAAACACACATACACATACACACATACATACACACACACATGTGTGTGTCACATACACACATACACACACACATACACACCTATATACAGATATAGATATAGATATATAACATATATATATATATAAGTATGTATATATTATATATAATATATATATATACATACTTATATATATATATATATATATATATATATATATATATATATATATATATATATATATATATATATATATATATATATATATATATATATACTACTACACACACACACACACACTATATATATATATATATATATATATATATGTTTATACATACATACATATTTAAATATTATATACATGTATATATATATATATGCACGCACACACACACGCATATATATATATATTATGCAAAGAAAAAGTATACACACTTGGTATATATATATATATTCATATTGTATTCA
>NW_014040525.1:52113-61434 GCF_001186125.1 Sphaeroforma arctica JP610
TATATATATATATATACTTCAATTGTTTGTCCTAGTCACACAATTTATGTTCAGCATGAGTGTTTTATATTTGCTGCATATATCCGTATGCGAGTTTAGTTGCGACTATTTTATATTTACATCTGTAGGCCTTTGTAAGAAGAATAAAAAGGGATTATGGTTCCATCAATAAAAAGGCAACCGGAAAAAACTGCAATGTCATGATATGGCGAAACTGGACGGCTAATCTTTAGACCATAGCTACATCCGGACGAACGGTACTCCATATTTTCATTACATTCGTACAGGCAATCGTGAACTATCCAATTTAACACAAGCGCTGTGTATGCATAACCAGATTGTGGAGTCGTTGTGGTGAATGTTGCGACAGTATGATCACTACTATGTAAGACCAAAGGCCTATGTAAAAAGTAAAGGCATGCTTAACATTCTAACGTGCTACTTTTGACCACCGAGCCGCTATTTGTCGATCGCTCTGCAAGGCTGTGCAGAAAGTATGGCAATTGAACTTGACTATTCTCGTTATGTAAATGTATTGTCTTGATGCATTATTTTAAACCGATTTAGGACTATAGCACGCTACTCCTCATCAAATTGACCCTTCAGACACAGTCTCAGTGGATACACCCGATGGCTCCTTGTTGGGCGACATCTTAACTTGGAAGATATACTTCTTCTCCACACAGTGGTGGGATCCCGAATGGTTCTTTGGCAAAGTGTACGCCACAATGGACACGGGCATGTCATCACAGAAGGACTCCATGTGCAAATCCGGGACTCCGGGGATATTAACCACGTGCCACTTCAGCCAATCCACGTACATGCCGTGCATAGACAGTGTGTAGGTGTCGTCATTGTTATACGTAGTGTACATTTTCCTCTCGTCTTTGGTCATGCCTTCGGGCAGCATGTCGCTCCTGCTCAGACTGGGCGGTTCCTCACCTGGAGGAGTTACCATCAGCCTGTCGCATGACTCTTGCAAGGGAAACGAAATTGCCCCTACTTCGCCTGTGTAGTAGTCTCCTAAGCTTACGGTTGAGCTGGGTTCAATCCGGTGCACAAAGGCCTTTACCAGTGTGAGCATCATACGGGCCCAGAAACCGAGCCTGAGATATTCGGGGGTCTCCACGCCCAGGTATACACAATCGTCTTCGGTGATGCCACTGAACTTTCCTTGTACCTATAATAGTCAGTCGAATACAGAGCCAAAGCATCAGAAGCAGGCCACATAACTGAATCGGAAGCTGTTTTTCAATACACATATTCTCTTCTCCTTACCACCAATCGATGTACAGTCTTATACAAGAGTGGGCCTCACTTACGATGGTACGATTTTGACTATTAAACTTGAAAATTTGCTTACATAGAAGACAGTGATACTCTCGCGCACAATATGATGAAGTATGAAACAAACCTGCTCTGCTATGTGGCACACTTCGACAGCCATTTTCCACCGATTATACAACATACATAGACGATGAAACACAACACAGTCACTGTAGAGCGCGTATGATACACGCCACAATGCTTAGAAACACACGAGAATCACTCAAGCACAACACTAAACAAAGATGAGAATATCGACTGTATCTCAAAAGTGGTATACTGCAAAAATCGGTATATTGCAAATAGTCTACTCGTAAAAAGAAGTGTATCTTAAATATTATGTTGTCATGGTATGTGTGTACTTTAACAAAAGAAAGTACAGCATGGGTAAATTTGTGCGACGATACACCGCTAAGCCAGAGAGCAAAAACAAGGTGGAGCAGCTGTGCGTTCACACCCTTGAAGGAATGTATGAAACAGAAAAGGACAGAAAGCGACGGGCCCTGTATGGACCACTTTTGCCTTCTATAACATATCATAAATTACCAATAACAGTCAATATACAAATCCCCACCCTTATACTACAAATTGAAAACCGTACAAGGATGTACAATTGAAACAAAACAATCGAAATACAAAGCCTGTATCAGATACGAGGCTAATGCCAAACTATATCTTGCCATGGAATAGCAAAATACTTTTTTTTACCTCGGTTTTGTATTAATATTCATATAATGTTCAGTACAAGCGCTCAATATACCTGTGACCGGAAAGCCCGCAAACTAATATTGCATATGACTAATAGACTACGAATGAAGTATGGCTATTTATTCAAACATGTACCTCGAAGAAAAATATTCTTTTATGTAAATGATAGCGCTTATAAGAAATGCGCTACGGATATCTTACATGTATTTGATCATGAGTGCATGTGAATCGAAAATTCGACAACATACAAACCAAGGATTCTATTCACTCATACCTGCAACTCGAACGTTTGCGTATTTCAATGAGAATAGCATTGCTCAAAATTAAAGTAGCATACAATCATTCATACCTGTAACTCGAATGTTCGTTTCTTCCCGTGAAAGTACTCGTGGTAGTCTTCCAACATATCCTCACACTTCATCTTGACATACATCTGACCCTTGAAATTTTCTGTATCTACAGGTACCGGGACCTCTGTATTTGCCTGTATTGGATTCCCATTTAAATCAGACAGACTAATAGCCTGCGACATTGTACTAGCACCATCATCACAGTTTGGCTTGAGCCTATCGTCGTCTATTGAATCCCCGTCAAATACCACTGAATCCCTCTCTTGTACTTCCTGTACTATCTGCTTCCTTTCGGCACTCATCATGGTTAGTTATGTTTCCTGTGAATGTTTACTATCTATAAAATTAAGTGTAACTTTCAGCACATGTAGCGTTATTTATACAGATAGGCTATATTTCTGAACAATTTTTATACAGATGATGTATTATTTCGCTGGATGTATGTATATATATTGTACTAATTAACAGTATGTGTATTGATTGTAAGCATAGGCTCATGCCCCAGGGCCCAGGGCCCAGAGCCTCAGAGCCAGAGATACAAACATGACTCAAATCACTATGTCCAATTTGTGTTGTCAATGGCATGAAGAATGGAGTTCATCGTATTGTGATTTTTAGAATTGTTTTCAAGAAGTTTGAAATATATATGGTTCGTTCAAATATGATAAATTGTACCAATACAAATGAAGAGGAGCAACGAAAAGTCACAATATTTTGTTCTGATTGGTTCCCTAGTAAGATAGTAATCATTGTTTATGTATTTGTGTGTGACTGTGTGTAGAACACTAGAACTGGTGACTCTGTACTGTTAGCTGTGCGAAAGTGGGAGTGTGGGACTCTGGGCTGTGGAGTTGTGGCCTGTGCGACTGTGTGAGTCTGTGAGATGAGAGTGAGAGACAGAGTGTGGAGACTGGAGTGTGGAGACTGGAGTGTGGACTGTGGACTGTGGAGACTGGAGGGGACTGGAGAGTGGGGAGTGTGGACTGTGAATGTCGAGGGTGGGCTGTGGAGTGTGGACTGTGGACTGTGGACTCAACGGAGTGTGGACTGTGGACTCTATGGAGTGTGGACTCACTGGGGAGTGGGGATTGGGGACTGTAGAGTGTGGAGTGCCGGATTCAGGGAAGGTACATAAATATATTTAAAATACTTATTTATGTATTCAATTTGTTGTAAATATTGGTTGTAGTTTTAAAAATAGAACAATTAGTTATTATGTACAGTGTATACTGTTGTATTGTATTTTTATTAAAAAAATATAGGCTGGGGGCGCCTCTCTCTCAGAGAGTCAGAGGGCTGGGCCTGGGGCTGCCTTGCTCCACCAGCTGTGACTCTGTAAGTTGTCACTGACTCACTTGTGACTCATGATGTGAGTCTGTGAGTACATAATGTTTTTGACTTTTTGGAACTGCTTCGCTCCAATTTATATCAAACCCATCAAGGATGATTAGGACTTGGTGTATACTGCTGTTTTCATATTATTCCTGAAACAAGAATCGCAATTCGGATATCATCGCAGAATCCGGGGTCGGAATTTTAGGTTTTAGTGTACAATAATATAAAATTTTAAATTCCTTGACAACGCACATAGTGATAGCCGTCTGAAAATTGAACATGAAATGGTTTTTCTTTTCAGAAGAAGGCAATGCAGTAAAAATAATTTAGGGGAAGACTCTGGGCGCCTGGCGGCCCTGGCGGCCCTGGCCCTGAGTCTCAGAGTCGTCTCTCAGACACTCATCAGACTTGAGGCTTGTACATCTGGCGCCTTAGCTCATGAGTTTTGAGTTCTTGACTCGTTACAGTCTCGCTATAGTGGCATAGCCCCCGAAAAAGAAACATCAGTCTTTAACCCGAGTTTCCTGACTCGTGTGAGACTCTAGACTCGGCAGGCCGACGGCTAACAGAGCTGACCCAGCTGAGCGCCTGAACTGCTGACAGCCCGACACGGTTTCAGCCTTTCAGGGTCTCTTGGGCCCCTGGCAGGGCCCGGGACAGGGCCCCTTAGGCCTGGGCCCTGGGGGCTGGGTGCCTGGGATTGATATTTACCGGTTACCCTGAGTCCGGCTATGTGACGAGTGACGAGTATTTAACGAGTGACGAGTGACGAGTGACGAGTGACGATTGACGACCGACGAGTGACGACCGACGAGTGACGAGTGACGACCGACGAGTGACGACCGACGAGTGACGACCGACGAGTGACGACCGACGAGTGACGACCGACGAGTGACGACCGACGAGTGACGACCGACGAGTGACGACCGACGAGTGACGACCGACGAGTGACGACCGACGAGTGACGACCGACGAGTGACGACCGACAAGTGACGAGACTCGATTCCTGTCGCTCTACTCTCTCTCTAGCTCTATAGCTAGTAGAGAGAGAGAGAGAGACTAGAGAGGGAGAGTGTGTGTGTAAGAGTTCAGACTTCTGTAGTTCAGTTTGACTTTCCAAAGATACCCCACACATGTGTTTGTAAACAAAACTCTTGCTGCCAAACTATTCAGAGTTTCAGTAGCTGGCTAAATGGCTATATCCTCAAACAATAGATGACAATACATACAAGACACAATGCAGATTTAGTGAGGAAATAAAAACCAAAGATTGCAAGGTGCTCGTTTACCTTCTCAAAATGAACTTGTGACCTTCTCAAAATGAACTTCTGCAATAAGTACGCAAATATGTTGATAGTTCTCAAGCTTTGGCAAGCAACTGATCTGACGAGTATGTACTATTTGTCTATCAACAAATCTATAGCGTTTTATTACTCTTTGGGTTGTCGACGATCTCTCATATGTCACTTGTGCACCATCCATACATTATGCAGTACGTTACAAGGTGCATGATGTCTGGCATAAATCGGTTAAATTTTTAATTTAATTCACGGTCTCTGCATGACGTGCCACAGCAAGAGACGATCGCACCTTTGTCAAGCCGCATATTGCAATTCACCCCTTCTACTGCAAACTTTGGTATGTTACAAGCGGTTGTTTTATTTTTACATTTTGAGACGCGAAGACTTCAACACCAAGCCACATATGTGCTAGCGAGATATAGCATATTATCTATAGCCGGTGTCTCACTATCACGCCCATCCCATACTTCTAATATCAAATCAATTTTCAGTCGGTACTATCAGGCTAGTTGCTTACCAATTCTCGCCATGTTATGCACCGACTGTGTTGATTAGCCGTCGAGGCTTTTTCAAAGTCTACCTCACAGCACATTCACAATATATTGTTGTGACGCATTATTATAAAGATACCATATATCGCCATCATTTGCTAGTTACGGTGTAATTCCATGTCGTATGGTAGACGAGAATACTCGCCTGAAATTTTTATCGGAATTGTTCAGTTGTTCAATAGTATTTTTATACCCATCTAAAAACGCCTGCCTGGTCTGGAAATACAAACGAACAACTGCAAGATACTTCCCGCTCACAACCTAAACAACAACTCGTACCCCAAGTCCATATCAGAGCCCAACCCAAGCGGATGATGGCGGAAATATTCTTGCAGCCTCCTTCAAATCGGACCAGCATTGCAAAGATTCAAAAGCATAGCAATAACCATAAACATTCAACGCATCGGTCCGCTTGGAGAACTCGCTACCCGGAAAAATCTAGTTTAAATCATAGAGGGCACCTCTAGACGCACGTGTTCGGTACCACAAGGATGTGCCGTGTACTTCAGAACAAAGCCAATGGGCCGAAAACGCCAAGTTGATACAATAGTTCGCCTTTACTCTAATACTCCTGAAGCGTTGCACTTTGCCTCTCATGACTTCAGCGAGTGGGCCGGACGCGAATAAGCACGCGCGATCGTATTTACATGCCTTGAAAAATAGGCTCGCAAAATATCAGCGAGTGGGCCAAACGCGAATAAGCACGCGCGATCGTATTAATATGCCTTGAAAGATAGGCTCGCAAAATATCAGCGAGTGGGCCGAACGCGAAAAAGCACGCGCGATTATGTTTATATGCCTCGAAAGATAGGCTTGCAAAATATCAGCGAGTGGGCCGAACGCGAATAAGCACGTGCGATCGTATTTATATGCCTTGAAACATAGGCTTGCAAAATATCGTATACCAACAGCCTTTGGTGATCCTCCTACGTGCTGCCATCGCTACCAATACCATAACCACCCAAGCCTGACAGTATCAATATCAACACCGACGTCTGTGAAGCAGGTTCGTGTATGATGGTGACGTACCCTGATATGTGCTATGATCGCACAGCCGCCTAACCCACTGCGGACTAGCGCATGGCATTTAAGAAAATAATACTACGAAAGTCGCATCCCTGTGCTGCGATCGCTACCACTACTAAATACACCCAACCATGTTCACGTCAATGTAAATACCGCCTGCTATGAAACATGCTGGATTTGTATCAGATGTCAATATAAGACCTTCCCGCGTGCTATGTTCGCACAATTCCGTTGCCACCCAAGCCTGAAGCCTGCCAGCCTCGAAGCAAGATCCGTGGCATGTCAAGCAGCTTGCGCGAGTCATACATCAATGTCTTGCAAGCAAGTTCGGGCCAAGTAATATATTTGTGATCAAGAACTCCTCCTTTAAACTAACAATCGCCGCAACCAGAGCCATTTTTCTCTCTCTAATTGTTGAACATGTTATGGGAAGGGGCTCGGGCAGAACAACACTGATAGTGCAAAATCTTCTCATATGCTGTCACCTAGTGTACCCAACCTCTCCAAAGTCACTTGTAATACCCTACTTCACGAGAAGAAAGCGAGTGCGAATGCCCATCAGTGATGATAGGGATCTAATAAGCGCTGACATTGCTACTACTACCGTGGCCACCACAGAACCCAAACATGTAAAATTCAATGGGGAGAAGCATAGTGGAGGTAATACTAATAGAACCCCACTCATGAGCTATCTTCGCTGCTGCTGCCATACCCACCCAACCCAGCCAATACATTACTGACTGCCGCCTCCGGTTTTTCAGACTTCTTCACAACTGCCGCCTCCGGTTTCTCAGACTTCCTCACAATACCCAACATAGCCCCTAAGTTAAACTTTTTCTTCATCACACTCTCCTTAGAACGAGGCGCATTGGTGCTCGCACTTACTGTAACAATCTCAGGTATTATGTCAAGCTCGCTGTGATCCGTAATAGTATGTATTGCCAACCCGGGTTTAGCCTTTTTGGTCTTCGGGTTATCTGATTGGCCAAAAACAGGCCTTTTCCGAACATTTGATTGGCCCTCGTCCGAGTCGGATTCTGCCAATCTCTTGACTTTAACAGGTACAGCTGGTACCACAATATTATCGGCGGCACCGTCTGTGGCGGAAGTGTCATCCCCGGCACCTGTACTGTTGAAGATCTTGGCAATCTCCTCTTCGTCCCTCTTTTCCTGGTCTTGCAACTATGTGCGTGTGTGTGAAGGAGGGGGGAGAGACAAAGCCATAAGTCACAAGAGCATCGATTCAGCAACGGTACAATCATATCAAAGTATAGTATGCCCTCGCAAGCGTGAGATCATAAAGCAGGTACGAGTGTGTACTGCCAGTAAATGGTACAGCTTGTTTCATCACAATACAGTAAAAAAAGGGGCGAAGACTAAGGTACACCTTTAATCGCCTTCACCACACACACACGCGAGCGCATATATTCAATATACGCAATCAAAACACAAACGTTAGCCTGCACATACCTCTTTGACCAGTGCATCGTTCTTCTGCTGAATCAATTCGTTGACATCTACGGCCGCATTCCTGTCGTTCATGTCTCGGATCTCCTCGAGAGTATCCAGCATGTCCATCTCTTTCTTCGATTGCTTCGTTCTGTTCTCTAAGGCCTGCAAAATTTATTATAACGGATAAATATTACTGTAAGTGGAAGATTATCATACCCAACATGTGCATCTCTTTCTTCGTTTGCTTCGTTCTGCTATCTAATGCCTCGGGATACGTCAGTACAAATACCTGCTATCCAGAGTGTGATTTTTTTAATTAAATATCCTACTGTAATTCTGAAATTCGACCTTGGTATGCTTAGGTATATGTAAATATGCATTAGTGTCATTTGTATATCACATTTACAACTGGTGTTCTCAGTAATGTGTCCTTACGCCTTTAACCTCACCGATATGCACGGTGACCACAAATATACTACTGGAGTTGGTAGCGAAGTATGAACTCGATACAATTATCACTAAGGTCACTGTAAGCACAACTACAAAAAGAGAGGTGCAATAACACACAAAATATAGAGACAAGTTTTAATTGAAGTATGCAACCACGCACTTCTATCAACGTAATGTGCCATGCCCAATCTTGGGCGCACGATATACCTTCATTGCATTATTCTCCTCTTCATCTTCTTTCTTCTTCTTCTTAGCCTCCACTTCATCTTCAACTTCACGCCAGAGCTCGAAATTACCTAAATCGTGTAGAAGCGAGTAACCCAATATACAATTGAGTATGTAAGATTCTTGAATGGAAGGTATCAAAAGATTCAGTGCTATAAACATTTCGGAGCCTGAAGTCAATGCAGAGATCGACAACCAAAAGTCCATTGGCGGCCCCATCGAAGTGACTGCTAGGGATATAACTGAGTATAAAATCCAGGATGCAACGCACAACCACATTCATCAAACAAACTTCATAACTACTTGAGGATGTGATATTTGTACTGTCATCAAATAAAAGACAAACAACTGTATACATAACACCAGAATATGCAATATACTAGTGTCGATGCATATAAATACACGCATACATAGATACCACTGTGGCTAGTAGTCTCCCAGAGGACAGCACATGTACATACAAACTGAAAAACGTACAAATATGATACATTATTCAAATGCAACTCATACATAAGTCGAGATTAATATATACACACACATACAGATGAAATGTAAGTATGTTTGTATGTATGTATGTATGCATGTATATACATATAA
>NW_014040525.1:61635-77237 GCF_001186125.1 Sphaeroforma arctica JP610
TATATATATATATATCGCAGCTGAATTTGAATATACATTTCGTTCCAGATGCGAAAACGTTATCAACATTCGAACATACCTGGTCATTCTTCGGTTTCTTCTGACGAGGGATGATTGAAGGATCAAAATCCGGGGGGAAATACTTGTTCAGGACTTTACGTTCAGACATATTGCTAAGTCGGCTATGGTGATTTCTTGGAGAGAGTGGACTGAAAAAGTTGCCGTTGTGATTGCTACTCTACAATATATAGTCTATGCAACGTGGTCGAGAGTGCCCCGTGTGATCGTATGCAAATGTATGAAGTATGAGTATATGTATGTGTATTTACTACATTTATAATATATATACATATATAAATATATATATATAGATATAATAACCTCAAATGGCTTGGGTCTCTTGACCTCAATATACACTTCAAATGTATATATCCCCAAAATATGGCCTTTAAATAAATACACCTGTAAAAAATAAGGGCCGCGTCGTAACATGAAACACATATTATAAGAGTATTTTTTTCAAACAAAATGTAGGAGCTTCGGGACTCCTAATGAATTTTTGAGACTCTTCGGTACCCTGAATTTTGGCGGGTCCCGATGATAGAGTCGTGATTCCAGAAATTCATATTGGGTTTTATTTCAGGGCCCAAGCCAGTGTTAATCGTATATAACCAGGCCCTGATGATTTTTGAGCGTCATTATACATGGGTCATAATAAAATTGTCTCGTAATAAAATTGTCTATGTATATTCACGAACAGAGCAAAGTGTTTACGAATATACATAGACGATGACGCCATGAGAAAGTTCGAGAACATCGTAACAGAAGGTTTTCTGGGTCCGTGCCTTTCCCTCTCACTACGAGTGTTATAGTTATAGTTAATAGCCTAGGATGTTAGTAGTACAAGTTCGTTCGGGAATAGATAGAGATAGGTCCCGGCGGACTATAAAAACAGTCCACGTCCAGCGTCAGAGTTCAGACTTTCACTAAGAACATAAGGAACACAAGGACGACGAGGACTAAAGACTGCTTATATCGTAAACCTAAGAATAAAGCTACTACTACCGAATTTGGGAATTTGGAATTTTTAGCGTCAAAACTGTGATAATCATTTTTGGGCCGATTTTTGGGATTTGGAGAAGAAGGACCGAACTCTAGGAAATTCGAGGGACCTTATAATATAAGCTGCTGAAGGGGCTCTTCAAGGATAGTCTCGACGAACATCGCTCAGCAACAAGGAAGTGTGATAACGGCTGTAACTTTGGTAGGACCAGGTACCCCGCTATCAGTATGACTTTGTAGTACAGTCCTAGGATTAAAAGGACTTGGGCTCAGAAGACGTGCGGACGTGCTAACGTGGGATTTATCCCAGTGGATCAAACGGCGTTTGGAACGGGTTATTTAGTAGAAACTCACTTTGTGGGAAAATTAAGGGCCTTTTTTTTTTAAAAGCCCAGGGTTGCTTGTGGCTCCGCTTTTGAACCTTCGCAAACGTTAGGGATAATATTATTTATTTCAAAAATGGCAAGTATATGTTATGGCTCTCATAGTCGCTGTAGTGGTTCAGGAAATATTGATGGGAAGAAGTGGTCAGTAAATTCCCGTTTGAAGCTTGGGCCAAGTGAGTTGACAATGGAAGATATGTGCTGAGTCAATTTGGGCCGGTGTTGACAAAACACTGTTACTATCGAATGTTCCATATATTCGCTTGCTGACCTACTAAGTAGAGTACCCACCTCTGTGGTACGGATCGGGTCTGCGCCGTGTAGTGCCGCGAAATGGGTTAGTGCAGAGTACGAAATACCGAGAAGGACCAGGTTATCCGTCATAGCAAGGATGGAGGTAAGCCAATGCCGCACCAGACCACGGATGAGTTCGGTATGTGTTGGCTAGCCTGGATCAGAAGTATCATAGTCGGAACCAACAAGCGCGATGATTTGGTTTGAGCCGATATTTGGAAGTAGTACTTCAACAGCGTGATTAGCCGAAGTATGGGGAACATCTGTTGATGTGTCAGCTACGGGTGAGGGTACGGTGGTTCTTCGACATGCTGGAGAAAAGATCCAAGGTGTTCGTGGAGGGTCCAGATACCGTGGAAGTCGTGGCACTCCTGTAATTGCTGAAGGAGGTCAGAGCCAATGGGCGGCAGTTTCGGGCCTACCAGGATGCGTCGAATCAGTTGTTGGATGCAGGTAAAGTGGCTGGTAGTGAACTTGTGGCTACCGGGGCAGACAGGGCAGAGACAGCCGTCGGTGCGGTAGTCGAGCAATGTGAACATGTACGTATTCGTTACAATCATAGCACAGAGCCGGATTGGTGTAGACTCGAAGCAGCGATTGAAGCTGTCGTGTCTGGCTGTGTCTCGGTTTGAGGTTGGCGGTTTACCCATAACCAGTTGGTAGTAGTATTAGCGCCGGGCCATTGCCGCGATCTCCTTGTTGGACCAACGTTTTGTTGAGTTCTTCCTGATGTCGTCACAGCGTTGGCGGAGGGCTACATGGTCGGGTGTACGCCCGCCCGTGGCTTTGTGTACAGTTTTCAGATGAGCATAGGTACTGTACGGGAGGCACAGTGATGGTTTATCGTGGGCCCAGGCGGGTTGCGTCAGAGGGGTAAGTGGATTTGTGCTGTCCATTGAGTCGAGTTGTATTCCCAGGCAACCTCCGATGACCTCTGAGTTAGTTACGTCTCGGACACGTTGGGGTACGCCCAAGCTGCCACAGCTGAGGATCACTAAGAGAGCATAAATTAATATATGTCGGGTCAGGGACACAGTACGCCAAACCAGCCGGCCCAATCGGCTGAGCAGGGGTGGGTCCATAACATGGAGGCCGATTTGGTACAAATTAGGGAGAATTTGGCCGGCCAGGCTCAATATCAACAATAAGTTGCTAACTTACAGCAACAAGTGGAGGGTGCCAACATGGCACAATATCAACAACAGGTTGCTGAGCTACAGCAACAGATACAGTAACTGTTAGGTCGACCGCAACGAGCTGCAGTCGGGAGGACCACATTAAAGCTCAATAAAACTGATGTCTATGAAGGCAAGGCAGATGTATCTGCAGTGCGGGAATGGGTTTATCGTATGGAGCAGATGTTTGCCGCGGAAGAAGTGAATCATGGGTATGTAGAAAAACGGCCTCCGGTCAGTCTAAAATATCAGGATCAAATGAGATAACACGTTGGTTAAGAAGATTGCAAGGACATACCGGACGTCCAAGTTAAGCACTGAAAGTTCCATATGTGTGCACTAGAGCAAGATTACGAGAAAAGGTTTGATAAAATCTATACCAAAGGAGATGAACGTATATTTCAAACTGTTTATGTAAATGGATAAAAAGTTATAGCACCTATTGATCCGGGGGCTGATGTCTCTGCTGTCTCACGCCGAGTAGCCTACGCTACAGGTATGGCTATCCATAACGAAACAACTAATTTAATCTTGGGAAATGGCAAAGTTACCACTTGCGAAGAAGCCATTGACTATGCACACATAATGTTGTCAGATAGAAGAGAAGTAAAGACTCACCTAATCGTTACTGACATGTATCAGAAATACGGTTTGATTATTGGTATGACTAATCTGCTCAGTTTAGATATAACTCTCACTGGTCTGCCTAATGGGCTAGACCCAAATAAAGATCAGTCAGATGATAACATGTTAAAGATACCTAAACCTCCGAAAGGTGAAGCAAATGATATGATTCTGTACTTTACCGATATAATTATGGACTTAATTATACAAAACAGAAAGATTGCAATAACCGACTGGTGTATGTCTAAGTTCTCTAGCGGGTACGTTAAGCTTGACTTGACAAACGTCGACTTCTCTAAGTTAAAGTGTCCTTCACATAACTACGTGAGTTGGAGACACAAAGACGTTGTCAAACCCCAAATTGAAGATTGGTTAAAACAGGGTCTAATTGAAATCAATTATGATGCAACCCCAGTTAACTTAGCTCTCTTATCGGTCGATCAATATAGAGCTGATGGAACGTGTAGTAAAACAAGAGTAGTATTAAACCTGTCGCCAATCAATAAACTACTTCTGCAACATAGTTTTCCCTTACCAAAGATAAGCGAGATACTACGCAAAATGGAAGGTGCGACTATCTTTTCCAAAGTAGACTTAAAAGCTGCATTTCATCAATTACAAATTTTTGAGCCGCATAGGAAATACTTTTCCTTTACTTGGTAAGGTAAGAAGTACCACTTTAAAGGTGCACCTGAAGGCTTTCACATGTTACCTTCTTTCTTCCAATAAGTTATGATGGAACTATTTGCAGACCTGTCGGATAACGTATCAGTATATCTAGATGATATAGTTATCTTTATAAAGACAGCACATGAACATGCTAAACTCGTTAAAAAAAGTCTTAAAGCGACTAACCCATGCCAAACTTAAGATTAACGAGGACAAGTGTTCTTTTGCTAAAGATACTATACACTTACTTGGTTACGAGGTATCTGCAGCAGGGGTACAAATTGATCCTGGCAAGAAACAATTTCTGTTGGATTTATCAACACCGATTTCTGAAAGAGATGTGAACTCTGTGTGTGGGTTTGTTAACTTCTTCTCGGATTCGGTACCTCATCATTCTCATTACTTAAAGCCTTTCAGTCACCTACGGCTGCACAAAGGACCTTTGGGAAAGCTTTGGACTACGGAATGTGATGATGCATTCAAGCTAGTCAAAAATAAAGTAGTGGACGCACCCATCATGCAATACCCTGTGGATGGCGTCCCATTCCGAGTAGCAACCAACGCTTCGGGTCGAGCGGTAGGTGGAGTGCTATACCAAACGATCAATGGAAACCGCGCTACATACAATTCTTCAGCAAGAGTTATACTAAGAGTCAACGGAATTACCCTATCGTTAAACACGAGCTCCTTGCTTTAGTTACTGCGCTAAGACAGTTTAAAGACTACCTTTATGGAAGTTACTTCAGTGTCGCCTGTGATCAAAAGTATTTAACATATTTAAAGGACATGAACCCTGATTCACAGTTGGTGAGCCGCTGGCATGACATTATTGCTAAGTTCGCTTTTAGCATTACACACATACCAGGAATACATAATCATCTACCTGACATGCTCTCTTGACTTGTCCCTGACTACCAGAAAACAGTTAAAGGGTTATTAGCAACCGATTGGATGCTTAATAAGAAATGGTTTAATCTCGCTCAATCAAGATGGGGTTCATTTACTATTGATATGTTCGCCGCAGAACATAACAAACAGGTTTCTGACTATAGGTCGTTGACTCATCCTAAAGGTGATGCTTTTCAACTTGACTTATCAAAGCATAATGCGTGGGCTAGCCCACCTTGGCAACTTATCGCACAGTTGTTGAACTATGTTAATATTACTAAATCTACCAATACGCTGTGTTGTCCCTTACGTAGCTCCGACCCATGGATACGTGATTAAATTAATATGATACAAGATGAGTCTATCTATGTCGACCGTGAAACCGACACGTTCTTGTATCAGGGATCCTATTCTATTAAGAAGATACCTTGGAAACATACCATCGTTTGTCGCATCGGTCCTGCAGGTACCACTAAGTGGAACCCCTCAACCGAGCTCTTACCTAAACTAGAGGAGTCTAAGGAGTTTGAACAAAAGCTCAAGACTCGTACAACACATGCACCCAACAGGAATACAGTCGAGACAATGCCAATTGAGACGGCATTAGATCGTAAAAACATGGAACTAGTTAAGACCATGGATCAAAGACTCAAAGCTCTAAGAGAACCTGAAGCTCGCACTCAACTAATCGAAGCGCTGCTTAAAGAACAGCCAGGAGTTGCGAAACAGCTGAAGAAGATACTTCAACAATCTAATGTTGTTAATTACGTATCTCAGGAGTCTACCCCTCCTGATACTGAAGTTGCCCTATCTAACGGGACTATGGTTCATTCAGCCAACGTTACACAGAATCTGACTGACTTAGAAGAGCTCGAGAGTCGAGTTAAAATAATACATAATTTAACTCATCGAGCATATGAGCATACTTATAAGATGGCTATTCGTGCAGGGCTTGATCACCCGGCACTGAAAGAAACCATACTCGAAGTATACCGACGCTGTACTGATTGTGAAAAGAACCAGATCAAGCGCTACAGTTAGGCACCCCTAAAAGGTGCGACAGAAGACCAACCGATGCGCCGAGTCAAAGTCGTTTTGATTACACTCCCGCGATGTATATATCTGTCATTTCTTATGTGTGGCTTCGGGCTATAACTTGCTTTATACAATACCGAACAACCGCCCGCAAACAGTGGCAGAGTTATGCAATCACGTCTTTAATGACTTCGTTTCCCCCCGAGTACTATGTTCTGATAACGGTAGTGAGATTTGTACAGACGTAATGGAGGTACTTATACTCGTATCAGGCATGACCCATAGGCGTGGTGTTCCTTATAAACCTCAAACGCAGGGTGCAAATGAGATACGTCATAGAGAACTAAAGAAGCTATTGCGTACCGCACTAGATGACGTTGAGGATATGTGGCCTTATCATTTGAAATGGGTTCAGACTCAAATGAATAACTGCATGAATCCTCAGACTGGAACACTCTCGTTTCACTATTTCTTTGGCCGCTATAGTGAATTACAAGCAACGTTTGACAAAACTGCGCCCGAGAAACACGTTACTCCGTGGCTACAACAGATCAAGCATATGCAGAACGTTGTTTACCCATGTTTACTCGAGCACAAAAATCGTGTCCTACTTAAAGCGTATGCCCGAAGGAATAACACTAAAAACATTGTCCAGTTTAAAGTTGGCGATTATGATAATATTATAAATCGCAATGCCAACGTTACCGAACATTCTTCTGAGACAATTGGACCTTTTGTTATTTCCTACCATGATGAGAAGAGTGACACTTACGAAGTGAATAACATAGATGGTACTAGTGCAACTAATCTAGGTAGGGTTTAGGGTTTCAGGGTTTTATTTGAACTTATGAACCTACCGGATAACATTGATATAATATTGGGAATGTATATTATGGGTGAGTTGGGATTAGGCTTAACCGGATTAGTATCTCCATTTCCAGAGATTAATCGTAATGTTATGAATGGACTACTGGAACCAATCAATATTCGAATGGCCCCAGACTTGTCCGAGCCAGGTGATAAACGCGCACGCCTATGCCAATACCTGAATGCTAATGACACTATTCTGGATGGAGCTCGCTGCACACTCCCGGGTAGTGAGGTGTCACTCCCTATTCCTCGGGATAAACTCCTGGGCCTACGTCGGCAGACAAGAAATTTTGTATCTGACAAATACAAACCACATGTAACGAAACAAGTAGACAAATGGGGACACGAACTGGTCACCAATCGTCGAACATCGGCGTCGATCGTTAACCTTCCTTTGTTGGCAGTATCATCATTCACACCGTCGGGTGAACTTATTAAGGTGCGCGTGTGCTTGGACCTGCGGCAGATTAACGCTCTTATTCCGGGCGATCAGTTTATGCTTCCGAAGGTCAACGAAATCATCAGCAACTTGAAGGGCAAGCGTTACTACACCACGTTGGACTTATCGGCCGCGTACCATCGGTTACCGGTGCACGTCGATTCGCAGCACATGTTTTCGTTTACATGGAACAGTCAGCAGTACTCGTTTACGTCGGCTCCCTTTGTATTGACGACACTTACGTCACAATTTCAACGGACAATTGGTAGTTTGATGGCAGGACTGGACGTGCAATGCTATGTTGATGATCTAATTATTGCATCGGACGATTACGAGGAGCACATTGCTATGGTTCAAGAGGTCATTCGACGCTTGACGGAGAATAACTTCAAACTTAATCAGAAGAAATGTCACTTTGCGGTACGAGAGGTGATGATCCTGGGCAAGAAGATATCAGCTAAAGGCATTGACGTGGATCATGAGAAGCAGCAACGTTTAATTGACTGGCCAGTTCCAAGATGTCAAAGGAATATTGCCTCTGCGTTAGGATTAGCAAACTTTCTACATGAGCATCTACCGAACATTGCACACAAGGTAGCTCCACTCCGAACCTTTTCTAAACTTAAGCCAAGGGAGTCCAGTGGGGATCGCTGGAAGCCAGAACATCAATTGGCGTGGGACCAGATGAAAGCGGCTATCGTGTCGGTAGTCAGGTTGAACTTTCCTGTTGATGGTGTACCACTTGAGTTAGAGACTGATGCAAGCGATTATGGAATTGGTGGCGCATTGTTTCGATTGATTGACGGGCGCAAACATTACCTGATGTTCTTCTCGAAAACTCTCAACAAGGCACAACAGACATATGCAACCCCGATGAAAGAAATATTAGCACTTACCTATGCTTTGGTCCACTTGCATGATCATATCATTGGACAGCGGTTTATTGTACACACCGACCATAAGGCTCTCATATACATGAACACTCAGCTGAAGCTGAATAGTATATTGCAGCGATGGCATCATATTATTGCACAATTCAATTTTACTATTACACATATACCTGTGTAGAAATACGGCCTCCGGTCAGTCTAAGATATCAAGATCAAATGAGATAACGCATTGGTTTTTATTTGTATTTAAAATAATTTAATACAAGTTCTTTTTCAAATATTTACAAAGTGTTCTAAATTCACTTTGATGGCTCCAATAGCCTGAGTATTTGGTATGACTCATTTACTTGGACCTATTTGAGACGATAGTAGATGCAAGATATCATAAACTAAATTTTATAATCTCTGAACTACTACTTACAGGTTTTGGTCTTCCCGCCAATATCCAAAATCCAATAAGTCTTTTTCTTTTTTTAACTTTTCTTCAGATGGAACTTTATTTATATTAGCTAATGTATTAACTTGACTTATGTTCTTAGGTGTCTAACTACAAATTAGACATGTGGTCATGAACACTTAGTACTTCTAGTGAAAATTATTCAATAAAGATCAGCTAGAGGTACGTCCTGTGTGATCGAGGATATTAAGGCTCTTACCAAGAGGCAGTCCCGATCATTCTTACACAAGCTACCACTGCTAAATCCTAACTGACTTAAATTGTATCTTAGTTTATATAACATAGTTTAAAACATAGAAATATACGTCGAAGCTTACATATTTTTCAGTTATTTAGTAGTACCGTAGTGTACTGCTTCTAGACTGTCTAACAATTGCTTACTATCCAGCGACAGGACTGTAAGTATTCTATACTACCTCATAGTGGCTAATGCTACCCTAAATTTAGCTACACGCTAGTTACTATACCTAGACTTTATTAATATTCCTATTCTTCTCATAGTGGCTAATACTACCCTAAAGTTAGCTACACGCTAGTTACTATACCTAGACTTTATTAATATTCCTATTCTTGAGCTATTACTATGATTAAAGGAAATTCTAAAGGCAAGGGAGCCGCCAGCTCTAAGCCTGCTAAGCCTGTTGAGGTTCCTGAGGTTACTGGGGACGTTGGTCCGTCTGGTACTGAGCCTGCCGTTGAAGCTGTAGAGGAAGCCGTTTCTGAGCTTGGTTCTGAGGAAAACTCTGAGGATGATTCGTCGGACCCTAAAGCCTTGGAAGTGGAGGTCTCAACTGCCGCGGAAAGGCTCGCCAGCGTCCGTGTGTCTCCTAGTAGTGCAGCCCGGGGCCTCAGCTCGCAATCTGACCGCGAAAAGTCAGATATTGGAATGGCTATATCTTCTGAACAAGTGGAGGAATCGTCTCGAGATCGACGGTTTATTACTACTAAAAGTCGGCCTAATCCGCCAACTAACAATTATGGTGGCGTTCCATTTCGTGAAATTTCATTGAATACCTCGCCACTGAACGTTGGGGCAGAAGACGCAAATGTTGGGGACGCCATAACTTGACAACGAGTGGTTGGATCTTCTCAATCTCGACGCCATTTGAACCGTAAAGATAAGCTTTTAAAGGAGCTAGCCGCTGCCACAGCTTCTGACCCTTCGATCATATCCCACGTGGCCGATATTCTTCGTACCGACGAAAAAATTTCGAGCCGGGTTTCAATTCTGAGACCCACTGGTTTACCAGCCAGCAGGGTTACTGCCGAGCCAATTACCGCTGGTGAAGTGGGTAAAAGCTCAAGATTTAATCTCTATAGCATGGAAGCTACAATCGACCATCCTCTCGACAAACCTAACCCTGTCAGAGGCTATGATCGTATGGAAATCGAAGAGGCTTACCACCCTCATAACATCGATCTTCATTTACCATCTAACCCTGGTAATCACGACTTTGGTAATCGTTATACCAGTACCGCACTAGAGAGTACCCACTCTAGCTCTGAAGACGAGGAAGTGAGAACCAGACACCATCGTCTCAGGCTATTACGTTCTGGTATGCAAGTCCTTGAGGATTGTCTATTGAATGACTCTGACCTTGACGATAAGGAAGCGGATAACATTCGCTATCTAATCGATAACAAGAAAAAGGAGATAGACTCCATCTTGGCACTAGCTGCCCGTAGCACTGAACGTGAGCCTCGTGAACGCTTCAAACCAA
Organism: Sphaeroforma arctica JP610; assembly: GCF_001186125.1. NCBI lineage: Eukaryota > Ichthyosporea > Ichthyophonida > Sphaeroforma > Sphaeroforma arctica. The sequence goes on from NW_014040525.1 coordinate 72,143, forward strand.
GCTTATAAAGCAGCTAGGTAACGCGAAGGCTGAGGTCGATTTCTCTACTAATTAGAGTACAGTGGAGACACTGAAGGCTTTTGACCAACTTAAGGAGTCTGCCAGCCTTAAGGATAAGCAGATGATGAATGCCTTTATTCATTTCTGTGAGTCAGAAGAATGGAAAACTATCTTGAAGGCCCACGAGCCCAACTGGAAAGCCCTACCTTGGCGCCAGTTGCGTGAGAATATACTTAACGCCTTCTTTGAAAATGCACGTGACCGTGACCTTCTAGAGTCTCGCAAGTCCGTTGCGACCGATACTACTATTCGAGGTGCTCTAGCTCATATGACACATATGAACACTCGGATGGGAGGTTGTACCTATACTGGCGAATATTTATTAATTTGTCAGATGATGGAGACTCTGGGGGCTAACTTTTTTAAAAAGGTCAATGATGATATCATCGCCTATGGTGATTTGCGATATATGCCTTGGTCTGTCTTTGAAAAGATAGTTCAAAAGCATACCAATCCATCTACTAGAGTACTTAGTACCGCGAGCTTTACCCAGCCCGCTAAGCGTACCGCGATAGAGAATAACACTGCGCGTAATACTAAAAAACCTTGCACTACTGCCGGAGGTGGTAAAGGCTCTACTTCTACTGAACCAAAGGGTGAAAGGAAGGAGAGATTACCTTGCAAGAAGTGTGGTTACAACCTCACTAAACTTGATGACAAGTGGAATGGTAAGCACGACTCTGTTAAGTGTGCACCAGGCAAGCCAAACTTTGGACACTATATGAAAGAGTGTACTACTTGCAAACGTACTAACGGTTGGCACAAAGATGATTGCAAGGACATACCGGACGTTCAAGTTTAAGCACTATCAGTTCCATATGTGTGCACTAGAGCAAGATTATGAGAAAAAGTTTAATAAAATCTATACCAAAGGAGATGAACGTATATTTCAAATCGTTTATGTAAATGGATAAAAAGTTATAGCACCTATTGACCCAGGGGCTGAAGTCTCTGATATCTCACGCCGAGTAGTTTACGCTACAGATATGGCTATCCATAACGAAACAATTAATTTAATCTTGGGAAATGGCAAAGTTACCACTTGCGAAGAAGCCATTGACTATGCACACATAATGTTGTCAGATAGAAGAGAAGTAAAGACTCACCTAATCGTTTCTGACATGTATCAGAAATACGATTTAATTATTGGTATGACTAAGGGTTTGGTACGAAGCGTGATAACATATTCGGTAAATGGTTATGTATCCCTGGTAGATGTTTGATATCGAAATGAAACTTTAATATCGTATCATACCATTGGCTCAGTAATTGAGAGTCTGGCTTCATCTCTTTCATATATTGAAGGGACTTCTGATCACACATCAGCGTAAAAGCTGTTCCATATAGGTAATCGCGGAAGTGTGTTAAAGCTGCTACTATGACTAGTAGCTCTTGCTTCACAGTTGGATAATTCAATTGTGATGCATTCATTGCTCGGCTAAAGAATTATATATACCTAGGTTTATTATCTATAACCTGATATAATACTCCTCCTAAGGCTAAGTCGGAGGCGTCCGTTGCTATTTCAAACGACACGCCATCGACTGGTCCTTGTACAACTGGGGCTTGTTGGACTGGGTGTTTGAGCGCTTTAAATGCGTCATCACACTCTTTAATCCACAAGTCTCCTAGTTTGTCTTTATGACATATTAAGTGTCCAAAGGTTCAGGTGTTCCAGCTTACCGGGGTCGATTTTATTACTTTCCCCAGATATACGATAGCCTAAGAGCTGTATTTCGCTCATGGCGAAGTGACATTTCTTCTCGTTCATCTTGAAGTTTTGTTCGTTGAGTCTCTGAAGGACTCGCCTGACTAATGCGGTATGTTCGCCCTTAGTTTTAGAAAAGATGACTATGTCATCTATATAGACTTGCACGTTCGGCATGTCAGCAAACATTTCCTCCATTACTTGTTGGAAGAATGCTGGTAAGGAGTGCAACCCGAAAGGTGCACCTCTAAACCTGTATTGTTTACCTTTCCAGGTAAAACCAAAGTACTTACACTGGGGTTCGTAAATTTGCATTTGATGATACCCCTTTGTTAGGTCTATGAATGTAAACACCGTAGCACCTTCCATTCGTCTCAGTAACTCGTTTATACGAGGGAGATGGAAACTATGAGTCGGCAATAACTTATTTATTGGATTCATATACTGACATACTCTGACTTTCTTAAATGTTCCGTCAGAGTTGTGTTGATCAACTGCCAATAATGCTAAGGTAACTGAGGGCTGTTGGTAATTGATTTCGATTACCCTATCGGATATCCATTTATCGACTTGTTCTTTAACTACAGCTTTGTGTCTCCAAGAAACATAGTTTCTTGAAGGACATTTGAGCTTAGTAAAGTCTACCTTGGTTAAGTCAAGGCTGACGTGTCCGTCGTTGAAGCAGAATATCGCCCAGTCGGTTATTTTTATCTTCTTATTTACTAATATACGATCCATTATCTTATCGGCAAAGCCAGGAATTAATTCCTCGACTATGTCCGATGGTGGTGTATATGGTTTTAGACAATTATCGTCTGACTGATCCTTTAATGGATCTATGTTGTTGGGTAAGCCTGTTACGGTTATCCCTCACGTGAGCAAATCGCTCATTCCGACTATAATGTCGTACTTCTGTGACATCTTAACGATCCCAGCTTGAGTCGTGATATTTCTATCATCGGCCAGGGAGATATTAACATCTGTGGCCATGGTATCACACTTAGAAGTTTTGTCAACTGCTAAAATTAGGTGAGGGGTTTGAGTTCGCCTTTCAATGTCTATCATTAATGCAAAGCGGTCGGATATACATGAAATTTCTGAACCAGGATCAATCAATGCAAGTGCTTTATTTCCGTTGCAATATATAGGGATTTTTACACGCTCATCTAAGGAGTCGCTGTATTTTCTTTGTAACGATTGTACCTGGTAGTACTTTCACTCTAACTTAATGTCGGGCTTATTGTCGCAAGACTTGGCGTGATAGCCATTGGTCTTCTCACACTTGTCACACTTAGTAAGAAAGCGTCGTTGTCGTCGACTCTCACGTGTTTGAATCCGTTTGCGATATGCGGGCACGACGTTGTGGTCGTCAAAGGCATCGGCTGTCACCCATGTAGGAGATCCTTCCAACCAACGTACCAAATATTCCGACTGTTGAGTCGCCTCATTATGACGGTGCGATATGATATGTCGAAATGTCGACCCGCCCTCTCTCCATAGAGATTCATCAAGTGGTGGTTCCGTAACCAGATGTACAAGCCGAATAATCTCCACATTCTCGGGTCGGTCTCTGAGCTCAGGCGGCTTGCTGCCATCCTTTGCTCGTAGATGGTAACTCTAATTTTCCCGACTATGAATCACGTACGGACCAAGCAGTGGTTTCATGGCTTTGGTCGTTGCTCCCTGAGCGAGTATCATGACGACGTCCCCCGTCTTAAATTCGATCAAATCAAATTTACGCATTTGATCCGAAGCCTCTGCCATGGCATCAGTATACTTAATCGGTTTCTGATGAAGTTTTGGTAGGATAGTCTTCTCCAAATCATCCAGCCTCTTTAACCATGCATCATTCGTGGTAGGAATATGACCAGGTAAGTCATCAGTCATGATTGCAAACGGGACATGTCGCCGACCAAAATAAACGCTGAATGGTGCTGACTTGTGACGTCGTGATATCCGAAGGTTCTGGTATAACATAGTAAACGGCGGACGTTCATCCCACAACTCCGGACAACCAACACACAATGCGCGCACGCATTTGTGGATTTCCTTATGTCGGCGCTCCGCCGCGCCCAACGTCTGCGGGTGGTATGGTTGGGATGTCTTGTGCATAATGCCCAACGCTCGTGTGATGGATTTGACAATATTGTTTACAAATTTGGTGCCCTCGTCACTCTGAATCTTACGAGGAATTCTATGCTCACCAAACACTGACACAAACTCTGCCACCACCTGTCTTTGCATCCTTCGCAGGTATCGCCCGTAGAATAGAGTAGCCCGACGCCACATCAAGCACATGTAAAATAAATTTGGTTCCTTTAGTGGATGTGACCACCATAGAAATGAGATCCATTTGTATGTGATCCCAGGGATATCAAGCGGTAATATTCATTAAAGGATGAAAACCTTTCTTCATTGTATCGTTGCCCAAGCATGTGCGACATAACTTGCGGACTTCTTCTGTGAATGGAAGCATCTGGTCCCAGCTATGTCCATCGTCGCGCATCTGTTGTACTGTCACTGCTGGAGCCGGATGTCCTTGTTCGTGAAATTGACATGTCAACTGTACACGACGGTTCGCTTCCTCGTGCCCTGGATGATTCATCACTGTAGCACCCGCACATATCTCAGGAATTTGTACAGCGGTCTGTCGCGTTCGTTACGTCATAACCGGTTGTGCCCAATCTTCCTGATAACGTGTACCAGCGTCTTCACATACAGGTACCTCCAAGCCTACGTCACACCAAAATGATGGATTGACTTTGTACCCAGATGGAGGGCCAATACGTACCACGATGGTATGCTCCCACGGGTATTTACCACAAGCTTGTGAGCCGTGATTCAAGAATGCGTGAGCCGTACGTGGGATAAGTAGCGGGTCTGCTTGCATCATCGATAGAAGTAAAGGGAACCATGGCGCACGTGTGTTCAACGGTAAACATATTGTTGCCGACGCCTTGTCCTTCAACACATTACGCAACACCTTACGTATATGACGCCAAGGTGGGCTCATCCATGCGTTGTATTTACTCCAGTCAAACTTAAACGCCCCGCCATCCTTGCCGTACGACCAGTATTGGCGAAGCTGAGCGTTATGACTCGAGGCAAAAGCGTCGACGTCGTTTAGTCCAAAGTGCTTCTGGATCTGGTCAAAGAAATCCGGAAACAACTTCCAACATGACGTATAGAACACCACGGGGTAATTGATATCCGCCGTACCCTCATAAACACGACTCCACATGTCTGGCAACTGTGTAAACTTCGATGGATATTTCTGTGTTTTAAATTATGTTATATAAAGTAAGATACAATTTAAGTCAGTTAGGG
>NW_014040525.1:90437-101111 GCF_001186125.1 Sphaeroforma arctica JP610
ACACACGCACACACACACACACACACACACGCACACACACACACACACACACATATATATATGTGTGTGTATGAAGACGTGTGTGTACATGCGGATGTGACATGCTATTCACTGCGCTATTACTCTGAAACTCATTCACAAGGCATTTGTAAAGTCACAGTAGTGGCATCAAATACTAGGATCATTTACGTACAGGTGATAGTTGTGAACTTTCACCTTAAGCTGTGCATGTTGTATCTAAATCCAAGCCTCGCAGTACATTTCCACCTTGAAGTTGACACCTCGATGTTGTCATACCAACATGGATAGACACCATACTAATCTTCATTGTTTATTTACTTATCCCACTCGTCTCGATCATAGTCTGGTTACAAGGGTGATCTAGGCAGCAAAATCTATGGCTCAGCAGATGTAGTAGCCGACCCTCTAACAGCCAAACAGAAGGTCATCATTGGCTTGAACGGACTCACAGACGAGGACAGGGATACCGCTGCGAACGAGCACTTCAAGGGGTAGGTTTGACACTTGGTATCAATGTATCTGTACAACTGATCTATAGATTTGAACATCTGTATATGTATCCACCTGGACATGTATCAAGTGCTTCATTTGTTTGCTCTACTGATTTTGTGTTCGAATCTGCTGTTGTTTATGGTACATTCGATGTCTTGATGATACTAAGAAGATTATACATCTACATACTTGAATATCTATCTACCTGGCTGTGTTTCGAGCGCTTCACGCATGTACTCTATAAATTTATCTCGTTCTGACCTGCCGTTGTTTATATTGTGTCCGACGATTTATGATACGTTAGGAGTAGGGTAGCTCGACACGTTGGCAGGCTAGCATATCGCTATACATCGCGTGCGTATATCATCTGACTTGTTTTTTTTGAACTCGACCTCAGAACGACTGTGTACGATCGTGTATGTTGAAATATACTTCAAATGGCTCAGTATCCGCCTCTTCGTTTTTGTTTGCACATTTGTCTAGTGTGTACGCATTCAAGAATGAATCCATTCTTTGGAATACGGTAGACCTAATTGTACATTCCCCAGCCTAAGACTAAACACATGCGTTCGATGGGCTCGTACTTCTCTACAGGTACCTACAATGGACCGATGTCATCCGCTCAAAACTGGTGGATCACGTGTCAGAGAATCTGTCGAGCTATCCCAAACTCCGCATCAAGTACAAGGTGTGTGCGCGAGGTGCTTGTTCGTGTTGGTGTTTGTGTTATTGTCTCGGGACGCGCATGAAGGTGACCGGCTTTTAAGATGAGGTACAAGTCTATGCTCATCTTCAGTTGATATTATTGTCTTATATATCAGCAATGGGAGAACAGACCCGAGATGCTGCGCGAGATGCTGGACGGAGCATCTTCCAAATGCATCAAGTACAAGAAGGATGAGCAGGGTGACAATATCGAGGAGAGCGCCTACGGACAGATGGACAAGAAGATGTTCTACAAGCAGAAGGATGGCAACGATAAGGCACCTCGTTTGACTACTGAGTTCGACAAGGAGGTGTATGAGAACATGCGTGGTATCCGCTTGAACCTGCCTCACTACAACATTGAGGGCGAGAAGATGGATCTGGAGACGACTGAGTTGCATAGAAACGATGTGGTCTCTGTCGAGGTGCAGGTGTGTGACCTACAGGACACAGTATTATCCTATCAGTACATGTGTATACACCGAGCCGTGTTCTAGTATAGTATGCAAATGAAAGTGTGACCAGGTGTAGGTACGAGCACTATAGTACAAATAGTATCCGAAAAGTTCACAGAATCGTTCAAATAGTTATGCATATAGGTGCATAAATCATGGTACTACAGTACACAGCATTGTCTAAATAGTATACAAATACGTGGAAAGATTATGATACAGTGTAGTATGCGCAGAATTGATGCATGGTGTTTCCGCCGAGGTGCAGATATATATCAAGTCCAGTCTTCGTGCATGGGGACATAGTTTTGTTTCTTGGCTTGTGTATGGAGAACTGTATCTGGTTCATGCTGTCCATTCAGTTAATTACATAATCCTGTCCTGTGTCTGGGTGTGTGTACAAGTATCTATTCCACCCCCTCCGGGGTTGCTTACACTGTATGGGGTTTCAAACTAAACCGTGCTGTGTTTATACCAACCTGTGCAGATCACTTCATCTATGTACGAAACTTTCTTTGGCCTCAAGAACAATCTGAGAAGCGTCACAGTCTTGCACAAGTTCCAACGAAAGGGTAATAACTCAACCTTCAAGAAGCAAAAGTCGCCATTTGGAAAGTAAGTATTCCTCAGGAAGATACGCAGCTGAAACGTGACAGTGTAAACGTTGTACCGAAAATCTCAATTTTTATGATAGGATGCACGAATGATACGTGTTTAGTTTTGAATGTTTGCATGCGATATATACGAGTTTCCATGAACTCTCAATTGTGACCATTCGGAAATATCTCATTTACGCACGCTAGTGCTCGATTATGTTTTTATATTTTTCTCATTCTCTTAGGTTTTTTCAGATAGCGCATTCCTTCTCTTAGCTGAGCTTGCTGATCCGATCTTATTTATGCTCTTAGTTTAGCGTGCTGAACTTATTCGCATATCTTTCTGCTCCCGTATAAAAGCGATTGACAATACCTTCACGACCATGGCGTGCTCTTGTGTGCTGTTTATGTTGCTGTACATGTCCATTCCACCCATAATATTACAAAGCATCGAGTGACTTGCCTCGTGAGCGCGGCTCCGAAGATTTGCTGTTTGAATTTATATGGCTCTATTTCTTTTTGAAATGTTTTAAGCATTCAGGCGTCAAAGACAGCTCTTCTGCTCTCTATATGTATACATTTTTGGCTCACCGCCGAGGGCTTCGGTGTGTTCTGCATATTCGAATCCTGTTACTAATCCTAAAAATTCTTATATTTTACGCACAGCTTGTCCGCGATCTAAATAGCCACCTACTCATCTCAGTGTGACGGATCTATCTACTCTTTTGCTGCAATGGCAGTGAACACAGATGTCTGTATGATTTACAAAACTCGAACAGACGTGTTGTTTAGCTAAAGGCATAGCGGACCCGATTATATGGATAGATATTTTTAGTTTCGTCTTATTTTGGAACGAGGCCTTTTGGTAGTACATCCCATTTAAAATATATGTATGATAGTTACGGTATTGAATAGAAAGACTGAAGTCTGCCTTCATGAGAATCCGCAAATACTTTTGGCTTAGAAGGACACGTTTTGTGGATAGACATTCCAGACTATATATATCCATATATATGTAAATGATAGATATTCTAGAGCCCTCGCCTCATGAGCAGTCAATGAACACCATTTTGGCTTCGATAGACAATGAGCACGTGATGTCAAACTGGATGTGTAGTTGACTCGATGCTATATGTATGTATTTTTTTAGAATAATCATTTCGGTCCGGAGCAAGACCAGTTTGTATCCAATTCGGAATGTAGTTGTTGTAGTGAATGTCCAAGATTATATTTCCTGCGGTGAGTCAGAAGTAATGTCACTCTCATATCACTAAATTAGTATATATGGTACGTTGAATAGTCCAAAGTAACCACATTGTTATCCATTAATTATAAGGCAACAGCAATAATAGCCATGTTGTAGTATATATAGTAACAGGTTGAATTCGGTAGTCGTAAATAAATATAATAAAAACTGGTTGCGGATAAAGTGTTTCATTTATACATGTACATATAAATATTGATGTAGGTATATGTGTATATGTACATGTATATATATATATATATATATATACATATATATATATATACACATTGTGAGTATCTTATTCAATTCACGAACAGTTTAGAATGAAATAGCCGTATACTTTATATTATAATTATATTAAATAGTAATATAATAGCTTACAAGAATATGAAGACTGATCACCTCATATGTCTACTATCAGTCCCCTCTGGTTGCTGACACAGAATAGTTAGGTATACACCAGTTCACGATCTCCTCTGTAGACCGTCACTGGCCATCTATTATTTTACACTGCTTTACAACTAACGCTATCACTCAGTTTATGTTCAGGGTTTATTGATACATATGCACCAAGAACTGGTATGTATTAAACCCATATTACATGACACAACACTGGCATTCCATCGCAAAAACCAACCCTCATACAACTACATGAATCATCGTTGTACGTGGACGACACACACTATGACCACATCTCTGCAACACGGTGCCGTAATCTCCCTCTGACCTCAAGCCGAGTGAAGTTCCAGCCTACATGACAGTCTAATCTATACCGCACAACTAAAATTCGCCGCCAAACTATCGTCGCGGAATCTCCGTCCCATCCAACGTTAACGGAAGCATACCCTAGGCCCGCAACATCTTTTTAGATATGTCGTTTCCCGCAAAAACCACAATTAATTGAATATGCGTTACGGTACAAGTCACGAGGCTGCTGCAGTGGAAACTGCTTCAAAATAAACTTATCATGATCCTCATGCAAGTATATGTGTTTAAACGAAGCCGACGCAAAATGCGTGTCAGTAGCGACAGTATCTGCATCCCACCAGCCTTCCCATCTGCCCCAAGCAGAACTCTTCGCATCAGCCCAAATCCGAGCAGATTTCGTACGCCGTAACCGATGACTTTTACCTCTGAGCAATTTCCTTCAAGGAGAACTATACAACAACCAGGGCTTATAATCCCTATGCGGCTTGTACCTATCCGCATTCTGCTGCTCAAGTGGCGGCATTTCAATGCCTTGAACGTGTTCTTTAAGCTCATCCAAAATGAAAGGCGAATGACCCCTGGCGCAACTTCAAATTTGAGCCGTAAAGATGAAATCACTTCAACAATCTGAGCTGGCCTAACTTAACGTGTAGCCAGAGTATCCTGCTTCTCACGTACCCTGTATCGAAACCACCTGTAGCAAACACCAGTACATCTACACGATGTACATTTTCTGCTTTATGCTGGAATTCCTGTTCTCGCCTGTCACAAACGACTGTCACTGCATCTAGAACCATGGCTTCTATACCACGCTCAGACAGCAGCTTCTTCAACATCCAAACTTGCAACTGATTACGCTGCACAGGAAGGTATGCTCCGTTTTATAGAAATAAGGTGATAATTTAGTAGCAGAGTAGAGTTGGCCAAAGCATTTAGCGTTTAAGTAGCAGCAATCTCGCGCCAAAGCCAATCCTTCGGAATGCGAATATTAAAGGACCTCAGCTTTCCCATTGCCTTTAAAGTGCTGATCGATACACACAAAGTAAGAAGGAATCTGCTGTGCCTTACAAATAATGTCCATGCCATAATAGTATTGAGCACCGAATCCGTGTCCATCGTAATCTGTTGCGGGACACCCAACGGCAAGACCTGCTCTTCAAGAATCTAACGATATCACACACCATTTGTGATATCCGGACAAAAAACGCATACAAACACCATCCGCTTGAGTGTATCATCAACAAAAATGCATGTCAATTATTGCCATGGCCGAATCTAGTTACTCCGGCCGTTGTAAATCCAAGAAATCTGTTGACAGGGTCCACAGCTACGACGCACATGCTCATATTGCTATCGCAACAAAGTCCAACCCATGGTTATTTATCAAGTTGCACAAAACGCGCCGACGTGATGTACGTGAACAACTCAAACTTGTACCGCAGCACTCGCTTGACCACAGCATCATCCACTTCGATACCATATAACCCGCGACACACGTCCTTTGGAACATCTCTTTCCGTACGTGGACCAAATTTAAAACCCATTCAATTGCTCACGAGAAATTTCCAACAGTGCAGAAGGGAACAGTCAGCTTCCGACTCACCTGGAACAATTCGCTCCGCCTTTGCCTGAGTAGGCGTCGTCATCGCAACCACGCGCTCCTGATGTTCCTCAAAAACTTACTCAGCCCGGGCAAGAGCGTCCTCCAAGACAAACACATCCGGCATCATGGTACTGATCATATAGGTACGTGACTCTACCACGTGCTCTACTTCCTTCATCATGAACCTACCAAGCGTATGATCACGGCCACAACGTACAGGTTTTTCTACAATACCAGCCACTGCAGATGCAACCCGGTCCTATGCGTCAGTGCTTTCACTAGCACACTTAGTAAAGGACGATCAACTTGTGCGTGACTGCGTGTTGTTCAGAACTTCAGAACTTCAGAAGTCTCCGCTCAAAATTGAAAGTTGCCATAGCCTAAAATGAAACGGTTCATTTAGAAGGCTATGAAAAACTGAAAATGCCGTAAATATGTAGTGAGAGAGTAGAGACTGAGAATCACCGTGACTGAGAGCCAATACAATCATCAATTTCATCATAGAATGGGGGTCATTCCAGGTTTCACATAGAATAGTTTCTTTACGGACTCGTCCGTTCTCCCTCATATTTTTACTTTCCCTACATATTCTATTTTGTTGAAAAAAAACAAAGGTGCTTTTCTAAATATTAGGCCATAATGGCCATTAAATATTTATATTGAGTTGCATAACAGGGCGTTAAAATAATTATGAGCCATTTTTCTGAGTCACTCCTATACCTCGGACAAACTCTTGTACAGAGCTTTATCTAGTTTAGTTTGCTAATAGTCCAATAACCGTAGTGTACAAACCTCGGACTACAATAGTGTATTTTAGTACTTAGTACTTAGTCATACAGTCGAGAGACTCGAGACCGTCACACACACACACACTCTCTGAACATAAATATGTTGTAAATAGTAGATTTTATAGAAGTTCCAATATCCCATGGACCCAAGGGGCCATGCCGGTACATCAATTCTCTCTAGAGTAGAGACTAAAATAGAGTCTGTAATATAAACTTGGTACTCGGATAGGAATAAAGTTTTAATCGTTTTTTAAATATCCTTTGATGGGTCTCTATAAAGATTTCTGCCTCTCTAGCTAGAGTAATAAATGGTAAATACTAAAATACTAAAATAGAGACTGCAACACTGCAGAGTGCAGAGAGAGGGAGTCCGAGTCTCTCTACAGTCTACCACTCTACGGCTCCGTGAGTCCACGCCGGGCGTAGAGCGGTTGCGGCCAACGATTCCCGAAGCTCCGTTCAATATAAAATTAGTAAACTATTATGTATGCGCCATCAGACATCTCACTTGTCAACTCTCGAGTCTCGTACTCTCTCGTCAACTCCATCAACCAAAACAATATTTAAAATTAAAACATGCTGATGCTTGGCTTTTCCGACTGAACTATGACGCCACTCATGCAGTGACGTTATTCGTTACGACATAACGGACGCAAGATCCCTCATCCCACTCATCCTAGAAATTTCTAGTTCCAAAACTGCCATTATTTTTATTATTATATTACTATTTAAAAAATAGAATAAATAAATAAATTTAGATTTTAGAGGGCCATGAAATAAAAAACAATATCACAAGAATTATAATATTAAAAAAAATCAACTTTTTAGAAAAACGTTTTAGAAAAACGGATATGTATAAAATTAGAAATACTCCAAGACTCTACATTTGTTCTGTAATCTGTACGGCTCATAGTCGGCTGACTCGGGTTTTGTTCAAAAAGTACTCATATCAAAAAAAACAAAATGACTAAAAGTGCCGGACAAGTCTTCAAGGTTTGTTCTGAAATAAATAATACGAACAGAAAAACCAGTTCACATTCCACAAGCCGGACCGAAAACAAAGAAACAAAAACAGCAGAAAAATATTACAATATGGAGACAATATGCCCATATTTACGATAAATATATATGAAGTAGAGTCTATACTTTCAATATTTGTTTGCTCGTTTTTTAAAAATAAAATGCATATTACATAGCCTTTTTCTAAATATTCATATTTATATTTATAAATGCAAGAGCTGCGGACTCCGAGTGCCGAAGGCTAGTAGGCTTAATGTGATATAATCAAAAAAGTCGCCAAATGTCCAATAGGATTGCTTATCGGTGGCGAACATATAGCGACATACCTATTTCCTTAGCCTCCAAAAATTCAACTTGATTTCACACAATTCTATTTTTGTAAATATAAAATGCTCCACCGTGGGCGTGTTGTGATTTTTTGTTGTTGAATTGGTGATGGATGGAGTCGTGGACTCGGTGAACTTGAGTCTTCTTGGCTGTCGCACAGTCGCGGTGGTCACTGTGTTTCTGGGCTGTCATGGAGTCGTGGAGTCGTGGACAGTGGTGAGTGGTCGTGGACTCATGGACTTTCAGTTTAAGTTTCTAACGATCGATTTTATTATTATTACAAAAAGTATTGAATGTTTTGTTTTTGAAAAAATAGAGAATGAATATTTAGAAGCTATATAGTTTCCTCCAATAGTATTTACATTGTGTAGAAGGCAAAAAGCCAAAAACATTTATGTGTTATTATTGATTAGGCTGTTGTGGAACTTCAAACGCCCTCCCAGACCCTGTACCGTTGCAATAATTGCATTCCTCTGCCGCGTCCAACAAACTGAATTGGGGCAACTTAATATTTAGTTCGTTTTTTTTATAACAAAAACCAAACAGTTAAAATTAGGCCGTATTTATTGTTTTTCATAGCCTTCTGAAACAGTGAAAATAAATAGAACAGAATAGCCTTCTAAATTGAAACACAGAAGGCCCAAGCCCGCATCAAGGCTGTGTAAATAATTTTTTGGTTTTCATGTTTTTATAAAAAAAACAAATAAACAAAAGGGGGATTGCCGTTTTAAGTTTTCACAATTCACACGTTATTATTTAGATTAGCTATCTTAACTTCCTCGACACTCGACACTCGACACTCGACACTCGACACTCGACTGAGTCGAGACTCTCGGAAATGAATAAATATATATAGTCTGTGTATCCCCTTGAGATATCAGAAAGTGAGTTGCTTTTATTTCAAAAAGGAGCCTACATCTAATTTGAAGTAAAACAGGTCCAACCCAGTTCACTAATATACAGGCAAGATGGACACAGTTGATACATTCAAGGTCATAGCAATCGTCGGCTCATTTATTACAGGGCTCGCTGGCCTGTTGGTCTTACCTCTACAGTCTAGATTGGACGACTCCACATTTGATGTCTTCGTCAGTTATAGGTATGATGGGGTGCAATCCTGCAAGTGTTTAGGCGAATATCTAGCTGAGTAGAGCACGGTATATATATATATATATATATTGCAAATTAATTTTCTGATTGTTCTCACTTATCTTCACACTAAAACAGCAACGCGTTCGGGGGCGGAGTGATCCTAGCTGTGGGACTCATGCACATGCTGAGCGATGCTAACGAATCTCTATCTGAGTACTACGATTACCCGTGGGCGTATTTCATGGCTCTGGTAGGATACTCGATAGTGTTTTTAATCGAAGACGTGATGCTAAACAAGCTTCTAAAACGATTTCGCGTCGTGTGTGAGATCAACAACATGGGCGGAATCGCTCACCAGCACGGTCACAATGCCATCGGCCACTCGGCAGATGTAGTCGGCAATGTCAACCCGTCCAATGCCGAAGGAAACAATCGCCACAGCGCAGTGGAGTTGGACGATACTGATGTACAAACGGGTAAGAGAAGCGCTGCCATGGGGTTGGAGAAGGACCACATACATGGCAAAGGGGATGAAGCTTCTCCGTCGACTGTTTTCGGTACCGAGATGAATAGCACTCTGTTGCAGGAAAAGTACACTCGGACCTCGGCCACCTTGCTGGCCTTCTGCCTCCTGGTAGCGATCAGTTTTCACTCATTTTTTGCGGGGCTGAGCATCGGTGTAATGACAGAAACATCAGATGTTGTGGCTACCTTGATCGCTGTGATTGCGCACAAAGGCGTGGCCGCGTTTGTACTCGGACAGTCCTTCCTTCGGTCGACTCTCAGCAAGCTTTTAGTGATCTGTCTGCTGGTTTTGTTTGCGGCCATGACACCCGTGGGGGTAGGTATTGGATGGTGGATCTCTAGTATGAGTGACGAAACGGAGAAGCTGTCCGGGTTTGTAGTGAGTCTAAGTGCTGGTACTTTCATTTACATCGGAAGTCTTGTGGTTAAAGACACTCCAGATCGCCTGACGCCCAATCCCGAAAAGAAGGCCGGTGTGTGGAAGCGGTACGCGTTGTGGTGGTTCGGTTGTATTTTGATGGCTGTGGCCGCGATATGGGCGTAGGAGCGCAAGCCATGTGATACTATGTACTTGAAATACTGGGTATATTACTAGCTACATATTCGCTGCTACCCCGTGGCCTGACAACATACAAAACGTAGTTGGCATTTAAACAGCGATGGTTGCGAACAGAGCCACTGGAAGATTTTGAGGTCAGGAGAAAGGAGAGAAAACGGCTACAATATGAGGGGGTGGTGGGTACGCACGAAATTATTTGGTGGGTACGTACGAAAATATTTAGCTCAACAGCAAGATAGAAATCGCTTCATCGGCTGGGCGGTAGGTATTGAAAGAAAGTTGCTTATCAACGTCTTAGACTGTTTATTATTATTAAATGAAGAACTGACTTTATATTCGGTTTGAAAATGTGTTAAAAAGCAAGTACACTCGCTAACAGCGAATACCCATTTCTTCTTAGGCGTACTCTAAAAGTTATTTGGTATTACAACTCCTGAGATGCTTGCCATAGAATTACTTTTTAAAACATCAGTCACTTAATGGAGAATTTCGGAACTGATTACGACATATATACATATATATATAGTTATATTGTTTATA
>NW_014040525.1:101746-107187 GCF_001186125.1 Sphaeroforma arctica JP610
ATTATATAAATATATCATATAGGTTGCAATATATATATGTATATAAATTATACATATATACATAAGATTAGGGTTGCTTCTTTCGTAGGGACCAAAATTAACAGTGGAGCTCTGGGGACTGTGTGGATCGAAAGGTGACCACTGGCCAGAATTCAGAGTAATAAGAGGTGTGCTATCTATAAAATGAGTGCACATTATAAGGTTTTTTTTTGTGTTCATAAGTGTGCAAGTGTTCAGTATTTATATTTATGTAGCCTCCATTTTTAAACTAAAAAGTGTATATTTTAAATTTAGAAGGCTACGTAAAAACTAAAAAGGCTGTTATCGGTTTGTATTGTATTTGAAAAAAAATAAATCATCTATGTTCAGTGTTCGCGTCATCAGTTTTTGCTGTTTAAACTTTTTTTTATCTCCGGGATCATATTATCCCTGGTTCTGTTAGACTGTCAATTATAAGAGCTATGAATAAGTACTTTATTGTGGTGCCTGCCTCAAAGCATTTAGGACCGCCCTAGTCGAAGTAAAGTTGTTTTTCACTAAAGTCGATAAAGTAAATTCTAGTAAAGGCCAACAGTCCTAAATTCGACGTGGGTGGCTCAAACAGTGCTCCTATAATATTCTGAAGGACTTTGCGTCAAAATGTGTTTACGTAGAAATCAGTTTTTCATATATTCTTTCCAGAAAAGTGGCTTGACATGATTGGTTGATATTCATATACAAATATTGGGCGGGCTTTCTCTCACACACCGGTGAGATATCACAAATACACACAAATAAACACTCAAAATCACATACAAAAATTTCATACAGCAGTTCTGCATAGGTCCTTTTGCACATAGAAACGTCTATAGCAGACGTACAATGTACTCCATTCTAATAAGGTTGATACTGAGCGATAGCGGTGAGTGCCGAAGTGTTTATTGTCGATGCTTTCGACACAAAGCTGTCTAGGCGCGGAGAGATGCGCATCTGAACCAAGATGCTCCTGTATCTCTCCTTGTTCCATGGAGTGGCAAGAATGGGGCAATGGGGAATCAAGCGACAGAGTGTTGGTGCAGTTTACACCTAGCAGATCGGAGTTTAGTTTGTATGGGTTTGTAAGTAACGTGCGGCGTGCTGAATTGGTGGAAATAGATGAGATGGAGGACGTCGGGGAGTCTCCAGAGTTGATTGACGACAGTGATAGCGAGAACAAAGACGATTATGATATTCATAGTTTTTATACAGATAGCAGCAGCGACGATAGTGATGTGTCTGAAGATATACGCACACGTAGTCCAACACATCGCCCTGGAAGACAAACACACAAAGCTATGCTACTTGTTGTGACAGCAATAGCATGTTTGTTATCCATGATCGGAAAACTGTTCAAACACGCACGACTGGGTGTTTTTTTTACCGATATCGGCCCACGTTTGAAGAGGTTACTGGCCACTCGCTACAAATGAATAGCTTTGATACGGACTTACGCATGAAATTTGGCTTGTTTCTAATACTTAAAGAAGCAATACGACCAGTGTGTGAAAGAGATCAGCAGATGGGAAACTTGCGTAACGGTGCTATTGCTATCGATGTACAGCTAGCGTTAACACTTCGAATACTATTGAGAGGTTTAGGGATAATATTATTTATTTCAAAAATGGCAAGTATGTATGACACAATGTATGAACATATGGCATGACTCGCATAGTCGATGTAGTGGTTCAGGAAAGATTGATGGGAAGAAGTGGTCAGTAAATTCCCGTTTAAAGATTGGGCCAAGTGAGTCGACAATGGAAGATATGTGCTGAGTCAGTTCGGGCCGGTGTTTTAGAAAAGATCCAAGGTGTTCGTGGAGGGTCCAGATACCGTGGAAGTCGTGGCACTCCTGTAATTGCTGAAGGAGGTCAGGGCCAATGGGCGGCAGTTTCGGGCCTACCAGGATGCGTCGAATCAGTTGTTGAATGCAGGTAAAGTGGCTGATAGTGAACTTGTGGCTACCGGGGAAGACAGGGCAGAGACAGCCGTCGGTGCGGTAGTCGAGCAATGCGAACATGTACGTATTCGTTACAATCATAGCACAGAGCTGTATTGGTGTAGACTCGAAGCAGCAATTGAAGCTGTCGTGTCTGGCTGTGTCTCGGTTTGAGGTTGGCGGTTTACCCATAACCAATTGGTAGTAGTATTGGCGCCGGGCCATTGCCACGATCTCCTTGTTGGACCAACGTTTTGTTGAGTTCTTCCTGATGTCGTCACAGCGTTGGCGAAGGGCTACATGGTCGGGTGTACGCCTGCCCGTGGTTTTGTGTACAGTTTTCAGGTGAGCATAAAAACTGTAGCCCAGGCGGGTTGCGTCAGAGGGGTATGTGGATTTGTGCTGGCCATTGAGTCGAGTTGTATTCCCAGGAAACCTCCAAGGTAGTCCGCGAATGGTCGCGCGGGGAGCAGGCCGCAAAAGTGAAGTAAGTTTGCTTGATGTTTGGGAAACCGAGGGTATTTAGTGCCCTTGATGATGGCTGCTGCTTGGATGAGTGCTGAGTTAAAGCGCTCGAATAGGAGGTCCAACGCATCCTTCCATATAGGCGGAGCACAGGCAATAATGTTCAGCCCATATGTAGCCGTGGATAGGATGAATGTTTTGAACATCATCAGTCGGTTGCGGGGGTGTTGCCAGCTGAAGCCATGGAAGCTATAAGCGCGGAAAGAGGCGATACCCAGTGAAAAAGCTGCAACCAGGGATTTCATATGTCTAGCGAGGTTGATTTCTTGTACTCCGTGAGAGAGTGAGAACCCCAGATATTTGGAGTGTTTCGGTTCGGCATGTGTGGGTGCCAGTTTCAGGGGAAGGTAACGTGTGTTCCAATGTGTGTCTACAAGCGTCGGCGTGATAAGCTCACCATTTATACGGAGGGTTGGCGCCGCGTGTCGCAAGTCGGTAGATCGTACTCGGGGTTTAATGACACCCTGTTCGAGGCCAGATTTGCGTCCCCACGCATCAATGTCATCTAAGAAGGGCCGGAGCGAAACCGATCGAGGGGCTTGGATCCGTATGTCATTGACGAATAAATAAGAAGGGAGGAGCTTGGGTCGAAATTGTGCTAGCGTGACAGCTAAGAAATCCATGTAGATAATAAAGAGCTGGGGACCATAGGGGTAACTAAATCCTTGTTCTTAATCATCGCCTGGGGCACTCATCAACGGTGGCAACTCCTCATTTTCGCTATGCACAATGGCGGGGTCTTCGCGGTGTAGGATTCGAATTTCACCAAGTAGGCGTGGGTGATGTCGGTGATGGCCGGTAGCTCATCTACGCCAGAATCGGGTCTCTTGCATGGCATGTAACACTGTATCTATATGCACCGTATGTGTTTCAAACGAGGGTGGGGATTTCGACCGTGCTCGTGGGTGACGCATGTTTTGGCAGAAGAATAGTACATGTGAAGTTTGTGTATTTTTTTAACATACTGTGTGTAGTGCCTTATATGGCCCTTGTTATGACACTTTTATGTTCGGTGTATTGTATCATTTTTTATGTTGCAATTTTCCTATGACATTGTTCGTATACAATCGAGGTGTCAGCATGTCATACCCTAGGCTGAGCCTGGGGGGGGGGGGGGGGGGGGCGTGCTATGTGTATGACGTCAGACAGGTTCTAAACCCATGGTTTTTCGGAGGAGCAATAAACCGAATGGCAGCTGCCAAAAAAGGATGCCGAATATGTCAGAAAAGCGTTGTCAACCATGATAGCCACTGAGTGAGTTCAGTACTCTAGGAGTAGCTGGTTCACAAATGAGAGTCGTTTATTGGTGAGAAATTTAGAGAACGTATTTTTATAAGTAAATAAGTAAATATTTATAGACTCTGGAGTCTGGGTCCCCGGGACTTCCAGACTTGGAACTCTGGAATTCTGGGTTCCTGATTCTGGGACTCTGGGAGTTTGGATCTCTTCTCGTCTCTTGTATTTTAGAAAAAATAAAGTAATAAATATAAATAAATATTTACACCTGTCTCGACTGACGACTCGCTTCGACTCTCGAGTCTCGACTTCTATTCACAAGTCTCGACTCTCGACATAGCCTCAAACCGTTTTTCGTTAAAACTTTATACGTTTACGTTTAACTTCGATTCCATATATGGTTCTTTGTATGCTCACAGGTGCACCTTGCGGGTCTTAAGATTTATTCTTGTGGGGATTTTACCATACGAACCAGTCCTATAAAAGATTTTAGGTAGGGTCTTCTGATGACATCATATTCGTTATAACGCTTTAAATTTGAATAAATATGCGTTTACGTCTAACTTCTATTCCGTACCCCCAGAGTCCTTTTTTTGTTCTATATAAAATAAACAAATGTCAAAATGACTATCAAGATTCAAATATATATATCAACCACAGGTCAAAAGTTCAAAGTTCGAACACATGTCGCCATAATTACTCTCATGCCTTCTATTTCTTTTTAAAAATCTAAATTTAAAGACTTTAAAAATACTTCCTTATTTGTTTTGATAAAAAAATAAAGACAAAATATGTAAGTTACAAAAATAAATTGGTAGTTTTTTTTTTTGGTTTTTCTACAAAAACCAATATTTAAAAGGTACGTAAATAAATACTGTCATAATAACACAAATACAGTAGCACGTAAATATTATTGATTTCTTATTCTATTTTGTTATAAAAAATATTTCAACTAAATACATACAATGTTTTATAGTATACATATTTATTTATTTATGTATTTACATAAATATATATTTACATAATTAAATTCCATAGTCATACGACATACATAGACCAAAATTTGCTTTGTTTTGCAACGAATGAGTTTTTATCATTTCTGTCTGAAGGTCAGTTTATCATAAGGTCCAATAGGATCTCTAGGCAGTGGCGAACTTCGAAATACTGTGATACAACGTCATCATTTTTCATTGGACCTGTAGGAACTAGGATACCGCACAAAAATACATTCAATACTTATTTCAACATTTGACTTTTTTATTTCACTTCTCACAATATGGAATTTCCAGAATTCGAAAAAAACAACAACATTACCCTTCCTCCCAGTGTCAGTGTGACAGTCACAGACCTCGCCTTTAGAGAAAGTCTCGTGAATGGTTTTGCATTAAATATATAGCCGCTTAGTCGCGTACTCGCGTGCGAATACAGAGCTTGTATACATGGTTATAACCGTCACAGCCGTAGTCGATTTAAAGGTAGAAACCTATATATAACCAAAAGCAAAATAGTACCAAGTCAGTTCTCTGTTTATTTCAATATAAAATGGACACAGTTGATATATTCAAAGTCATAGCCATAGTAGGCTCCTTTATAGCAGGACTCACTGGCCTGTTAGTCTTACCTCTACAGTTTAGACTAGACGATTCTACATTCAATGTGTTCGTCAGTTACAGGTATAATAGATTTCAATATAGTAAGTCAGTAGGCGAATGACTACTCCAGTAAA
>NW_014040525.1:119785-130103 GCF_001186125.1 Sphaeroforma arctica JP610
ATATATACTTTATATATACATTTATATATATGCATATACATTGTTACAATCTTACGTCTCTTGCTCGTCCTCCCTTTCAGGTGTGATTGGGGGTTTCCTCTCCTTCTTCCTGGGTTTCTTCGCTTCTCAGAACCACACCTGTTTTTTTAGTCAGTACCAGCTATCGTGCTCTCTGCAAGACCATATCAGCTTCACCGAAGGACCGAGCACTCTGCATAGTGCGATATACGAACAGAGCAAACATCACAGGCTACACCGGGCTCACTCCTGTTTATAATATGGCCAATTTATTCATGTCGTTGAAAGCCACGCACAAACCTCATACTGTGAGCGAATCGAAGCGCATGACGATCATCAATATTGATGAAGGCGAAAATGCGTTCAAAGAGGTCGTTGCCTGAATCATCAAGAGAATCAATAGCGCCCGGGAAGAGAACCTGACAGATGAGCAATTCGCGGCAGAAATGACAGAGAAAGCTCTGCGATTTTCGCGGGTCCGTCGGTGCCCTATTCGATTACGTATCCCAGCCTATCAGTTTCTTCTACATTCACTTTGTGTGCGAGGTGTCCGCGTTTTACCTACCCCTATTCGCCACTGCCATGGCATTTAGCACTGGAGGATCGGATGTCTATTGGACATGGGATGTAGTGGGTGGGTGTATTGTGGCGCTGCAGTGCACATTTGTTGTTGGCCTGCGTGTATTAAGTCAGAAGCTGGCAGACCCATATTGTGGGACATAGAAGACTCCTGTGTCATAAAGCTTTGTCATAGGTGCATCCGCAATCAGTAATAGAATTGTGAATTTTCAGTTCCTACCAGAAGTGGATAGTGAGTTAGAGAATATTATTCGTACTCAATCTTTCCAGGTGGGTGCTGCTAGGGGTGAGTAATATCTACTCACGCCTCGGGATTAATTTCAGTTCACAACCTACGGTGACAAGGTACTGAATAAAACAATCAGTATACCATTTTTTTAAAGTTCGATACAAGAATGATGAACGCACGATCACGAATTTAACATAGTTTTCCATGTATAAGTTTTAAGTATAGCGACAGGCGTCAGATTAAAAGGCCGCGGTTCTCCATATACGCATATATAGTACGCCGACAAGCAGTGAATACAAATAAAAGCTGAAAGCAGTGAAAGGTCATATAGAGTTGCAATTATTTTGAGGTACCTACCGGTGATCAGGGATTAAAACCGATTGCTGCAGACGACATACATAAAGCATATGATGCATCTAGCAGGGAACGAAATTATGCGATTTATTGCGGTTGGTTAATCAGCGAGATTTAATATGGTAAACGGCGGCCTAATTAAAAGGAGTTGTGTATTTGAACATCGATGTAACTGGCAGAATCATTATAAAAGGACAGGTGACGCAAGCAATCTGCAACTGACCTGCAGCAAGGTGCAATGCAAGCTCAAAGAACTTGTCTACCAGAGCAACAGAACCAAAGCACTTCTTTTTGAAAGTGATCGAGGCATGTCCATTCTGATGCTATGACGGGTGAAGTTGCGACTATGGTACATATGAAAACCCCCTATAATTCATATGCTTCAAATTTCAGACGCGATATTTATTTGTGAAGCTAGTGTTGCCAAGCCGCATCATTCATGGGAATACTCGTGACTACTAATGTGCTTCTGCTTGCAAATACGTCTTAACATAAACAACACGCTTTGTCGACTGGCACTACTAGTTCACTGCTGGAGTACTTGTTTATGTTTGCAAATATGCCTGCACATATTTAAACAACACGTTATATCAACTATCATTTTGCAATGGTGGTTATTTCAATGGTTCGCGCTAGGAGACCTTCTTATGATTGATAGGTGCATGCGCGAAACACTGAATGTTGCATGAAAAAAAATTTACCTATACGCGAGGCAGAATCAGAACGCGTGAGCACATCGGCAAACTGCAACGGAATGAGGGGGCCCCGACCACTGGGGAGTCGGGACTGGATTGTATTTACTGCTGACGGAGTGAACCCTTCAATAAAGGGTGCACTATCCGACAGCGCCCCTGCTTTAACCTCGGTATAATAACAGCATAGAAACACATCATAATAACAGCATAGCAACACAACACCGTTGGCTTTACTATTTAGAGTTATACTAATTTAATTACTAATTTATCACGACACCAGATCGCGTCCAGGCGTATGGCTGCAGCTTTATCTTGCCCTGTGTCTGTCGCATGTGAACAGTACTAGCACTGACGCCCTTGCGTATGTATATGGTTGCTAGGTTACCCCTGTTGCCAACCCTCGCCGAGTGTGTCACTACAAACACACCGTAAATCCCAACAGGACCTACAAACGGGTATAATTTGCTTCGGTCTCAACCCATAAGTAGGCTTAAAAAGGGGTCTTACTTGCTCGGAGACTCGTACTGCGGGTCTCCCCTCCAACGGACGCCCTTCTCGGCACTCTCGTATTGGTAGAGGACTCACAGTGTGCTGCCAAGGCCAAGTGTGCGTTTATATCGAAGGCACTCCCAGTTGATGGGCGGAAGTTGTTCTCGGTGTGTTCCTGAGGCAGAGTCTGG
Organism: Sphaeroforma arctica JP610; assembly: GCF_001186125.1. Classification (NCBI taxonomy): domain Eukaryota; class Ichthyosporea; order Ichthyophonida; genus Sphaeroforma; species Sphaeroforma arctica. The sequence continues at coordinate 122,341 of NW_014040525.1, forward strand.
GTGCGGTCCAAGGACAGTGCTTGGCTGGCGGTAGGTACGCCCAATGTGCCGTCGCTAAGAATGTTGGTATATGGTTGGAACGGCGACTCCAGAGCTGACTGTGTCCGCGCGAACACGCTGTCCAGGGCAAGGATGTGTACAAGCGATGATGAGTATGTATGCCAATTTGTCGGACCAGGAGCCTGCGACAAGCTAAGATATATAAGCACTGTATCTATGTATAAGCCCGACAAATCGATATTTATATGCAATTATGTCATCAGATGTGAAACCTTGTGACGCTTATACTATAAACGATACATATCCGTTTATTGCCATTTCGCTGCAGCGGTCTGTAAAAAGTATAAGATGATTTCTGTTGGCCCGATTTTCAAAATAAAAATAATATAATGTCCATCTACATACCTGTCCATAGAATTTCGCCTTAAAGACGTGTATGAAGTTTTGGATTTCGTTTGCAAAGCGTCGTACTCGGGGGGATCGTCCATTGGAGAGAAGACGAGACAGTTCTCTATATCGGCAGAGAAGTTATCTGTGTCCTGTATTTGGCTCTGGATAATGGAATCATGCACGGAGATAAGAGCGAGCCTGATCTGTAACGTTTATTTGACTCCGAAAAGAAAAGAAAAAGAGGAAATGTGGGTAGTAATAGGAGCGAGACTTAAAAACGTATCAAGATGTGCTACGAATGAAATTTTAAGGGCAAATCCCTACATCGACGGAGAAGCGATTCTTGTTGGTCATGACATCGGCTTTGTAGAATCCACAAGGTTGGGAAAAATCTCATAGAAACAACTTATATATAACAGTAGTTATGAATAAGTTCATAAGGATGCACATACTGCCACAAATATGTTGCCTACCTGTAGTGTGACATTTAGCTTGAACTCGATGCTATCCGCACCCTGCACGTCGCACTTGATGCTCACATAGTACTTGATGAAGACCCACAGACCCGTATCTCTGCTGGCGTAATCCGTCGTGGGCGGTAGGCATGGTTGCGACATGGGCTGTCCTTCAGAGTCCCTTCCTATTGACATCTGATTAAGAATGAGTGTTGGAGATGTGAGATTCATAACTAAAGCATCGTACACCGACTAAGGTCAGGAGACGGGAGCAGTTGCATTGGTAGCTGTAGCAAGGTACATCAGCTCGTGGCGTGCTTTGTGGTGGACGGTAGGCATGGTTGCGACATGTGCCGTCCATCAACCTTTTCCTTTGGCGAATGAGAGGGAACAATAGAGGAGTGACACTCTCACCTGATAGGATTTATATACCACTCAAATCACCCCAAACCCGAACCATAAACACCCCCAATTGATTGGATTGACTACAATACCTTGCTTTGTGGCAGGCAGTAGGTATGGTTACACGTCATACGCCGCTATTTGAAGCTGATGTTAATGACTTCTGATTTAGCATACCGACGATGTAGGATTCTGATCTAAAAGAACATAAATTATGATACCAGTGGCTTATGATCCTGGTCTGATATACACTACCTACAGTCAAGAAGTTTTCCTTATTGTCTATAATGATAGCTTAGTGTGCAGCAAAGTGAGAGGGCCAGTACTCACGCCCCAAACAGATTTAATCTAGTTGCATTTGACAACACTGTATATAGACGTCACACTGTGTAATTGACGAAACGAACTATTTCGCATGAACGCACACCTTTCGTACGGCCCATAAGCCGCATGCACAGCAGACAGTACACAACACACACTCCCACCCGTTACAGATGAAGTGCAACCAACTGTGCGACAACGGGAGACCACCGGATTACTACAGACACACACACATACCCTTTGCGCGGCACATTTGCTAAATTGGCAGCACACAGTACACTCCATATACTCTTCACCCGTTATCTGTGTAGTTCATCACAATCGCTTTACAGCAAATGACATATGCAGGTGAGTGACGACTAGCTCACTAAGAATACATACATACCCTTTGCACAACACACTGGCCGTTCTAAGAACCGACTGTCTGTAGAACGCATTCACGCCCTATACACATGCAATTCACTACGAATGTCCTACTTTGCAAGTACTTGCAATCTACTACTATACGTACAAACATACCTTTTGTACGGCACATTTGTGTCGCTTGTCTATCCTTGGTAGCAGCGCAAACGTCTTGCTCACCGCCGACTTCTCATCGGCCACCTGTTGGTCTGCTTCGGACTCGAGCGGCTTGAATTCACCCACCTTTGAGCGCAGGAAGTGTACACATATGCTTGACAATGAGGCTCAGTATCGAGTAAGAAATACTCACAACCTTGGCTTGAAACCGCCCACCCTTGAGCGCAGAAGGTGTACACATACGTTGAATGATGAACCTTAGTGCCTGAATAGGTTGTACCATCAAACCATACATGGGTATGTGCGTATATTTTGATAAACATATTTACACATGGATTACAAACAAGCTAAAGACTGGGATAAACTGTACGTATAGAGTGCACGACAGAGTGACATGCGTATATTTTGATATACATATTTACTCATGGAATACAAACAAGTTAAGGGCTGAGGTGTAAGTGGATATATAAACTGTACCTATAAAGTGCACGACAGTGACATACGTATATTTTGATATAAATATTTACACATGGAATACAAACAAGTTATGGACTGAGATGTAAGCGGATACATAAACTGTACCTATAAAGTGCTCGACAGAGTGACATGCGTGTTGTATGTACGTCTCGGGAAAAGTTAACTACCTGTACAATCCAACTCACATACATCTATACAACTCAGCTACATCTGTACACATGAATAACAATATACTCGCTACAATATCAATTTACAAGAGGACAGTAACACCCTCGTACATACCACTGACTGTTCTGAGTTCTTGGCCCCTTGTTTGTATCAGTTCAGAACCAGGTCCGTATCGAAGTCACATACGAAAAGCTTCCGCTCCCCTACCCAGGATTAGAATATACACTCAATTATATTCAATACGCACGCTTGTACATATCATAATAGCATGATACTTCGCCATACACCGGTTGCGCACCTTTCTATATCCACCTCTCGCGCAGACAACCTACGCTGAACCTACCCAGATGGCACACCTCCGTACACCTTAGGCCTTCACTGTTTGAGATGGCGCAATACTTGTATGTTCAATCCCAAATATCAATACATAAAAACACAATAATACTCCTACACATACAATAGACACGCCACACAATCAGACATACCCGTAACTTCTCCCAATTCTTAACCTCGTGTTTGCTCCAGTCCAAGTCCACCTCTCGCGCAAACAGCCTGCGCCCCTCCATCCAGGCTTCACACGACTGGACCACTTTAGCCTTCACGCGCTTGAGATATAGCAGCTTGTAGTCGTTCAGTATCTTGACACAAACTTCGATCGGGGTCTGCGTGTGGTTGCGAGCATATTTAATATAAAGGGCAATAGCACGTTCAAAATTAAGTTGCAAATGCCAACCGAATGAATGGCAATGGCTTGTGCGTATTTCTTCACTTAACTATGCACTCCGATATGGAATAGCGTGACGGTATGAGATGCAACAACGTGTGGTCGTTCGGTATCTGGACACAGACTTCGATCGGGGTCTGTGTGTGATTGTGAGCATGTACTGGAGACGCACTCGAGTGACACCCCACACATCGATGGGGGGCCGTGGGGGGTTGCAGACATGCATATATACAGCATTCATGACGAAGGACAAAAGCTTGTTCCCAATCTGAAAATACAATCATTTGCGATTATGCAGTGCTGTGATATGCGCTCCGATATGAGCTCAGACTGACTGTACGCATGCTAATGCGAAAGAACTATACAAGCTACGATTCGACAGGCCGCCTGGTCACTAGACGAAGTATACCATAGTGAGCAGTCGCTCGCACACGAGAACGACACGAATAGTAGAGAACACGCCGCCTGGTCACTAGACGAAGTATTCCATAGTGAACAGTCGCTCGCACACGAGCACGACATGAATAGTAGCGATCAGAGAAGAACTCTAGTAGTGATGAACTGTGCATCTGTAGATGAAGCCAAATATTTAGCACTCGCAATACGGATAAGATATACAGGGACCAGATTGTCGAGCTCAAAGAATGAGTTAACAGACAACTGAAATCAGGTCATGTGGGTACGCGTCAAATTTCACAGAAATGAGATGCCCAGTACAAACAATGGGCAGCTGAAATCAGGACAAACAATGGGCAACTGAAATCAAGACAAACAATGGGCAACTGAAATTAGGACAAACAATGGGCAACTGAAATCAAGACAAACAATGGGCAACTGAAATTAGGACAAACAATGGGCAACTGAAATCAGGACAACATGCACCTAGCCATCAGTTCCCACAGAAATGAGATGTAAATACGTCTGCAAGAGGCCCAGATTGCTAAGCACAAGCAATGAGCTGTGCGCATGAATCAGGCAAAACAGTAATGAAATGGGTTTATGGTGTATATACACCAATGCCAACACACACAGTAGCGCACATCGGTCACGTGTGTGTATGCACATTTATATGGAAGACAGGTGTATGAATATGTTCCAGGATCTGTACAAAATAGACCTTCAGTGTGTACATTCACATGAATATTGCCATAATTTAGCTACACTCCTTACCCCCGCTGTGTACACATCAGCGGATAGCTCCGCTTCTACTTTAATGCGTTTCGACGGGTTCATAAACATCTTCCGCTCGGCTTGTGCCGTGGGGATGAATCCCGGAAGGGTCCTGTATATCGATGTCTGCATAGATACAAACGAATTGAAGGCGTGTATGGGTATCGAGATGACCTGTACATTGAAGTCTATATAGATATAATCGGAGTTAAGGAGTGTATGAGCATTGGGGTAACCTGTATATCGAAGTTGGTGTAGATAGAAACGAATTGAAGGCGTGTTTGAGTATCGAGCGATAAATACACGATATATTGGCTTCTGGATAACTTCAAATGAATTTAAGCCCAAAAAATGTATGTGGTCGATTTGTTCATTTCTGGATAAATACAAACGAATTCGAGCCCTACAACATGAATTTGCATGCTTGATATGTTGGCTCATGGATATATACGAATGAATTTAGACCGTAAAACATAAAAATGTATATGCTCGAAATAAAGGTATAAATGTATACGCTCGAAATGTCAATTTTGATAAACACAAATGAATTTAGACCCTAAAACATATTTGAACATGCCCGATATATTGACATCTGATTGAATACAAATGAGCTACTAGCACATATTAATGTAGAGGTAGTTGTTTCACTGCATATACTAGGGTCTGGATAAAATTTAAAACATAGAGGCGCGTATGAGTGAAAAGCTACCGAAATTGGGTGCAAGAATGGTTGAGTGAAATGTGTAGGTGTATATATTCTCTGATTGTACATTTGAACTAGCGATAATATAGAAGCAACAATTGTCACACAGAGTGCCCACCAAAACGTTTAAAAGTAGATAGAGTGCGTGTGCGTGCGTGTCTGTGGTTGCTTATTTATGTATATTGAGTAGTAGTACACACACCTACATACAACAATACTCACGCATAGTGTGTATTTTCTACATACATACATACATACATATATATACTAAATACATATATATATATATAAACACACATATATACATACATACATTTTGTATATATATATATATATTTATATATTTATAACATACATCTGTATGTTTGTGCAATATTTATATATTTATGCTTGTATATTTATATTTATTGATATATATATATATATACATACATACATACATACTGTGTGTGTGTGTGCGTATCCGTTCGTGTGTATATACCTTGTTGAACAGGCAGCGGGTGACCACAGGCTGCATAGCGCAGCTACGGTCTGTGCTACGAACTTCCCACGTCACAGCACATGACCCATTCCTAAATGATGAGGGCATCCCTGTAATAGTCCAAATAAGTTTATTCATCAACGATTCGTAGAAAATACGAAGTAGAATTCAGCATTGCATGCATGGTGCACACATGTTTGTCATGACCTGAGTACAATGTCTCATACATTGTGATGGAAAGTAATTGTATTTCAAGACGAAGCCCGTTGATGTGTACTGATTAATGATTTGGAATGTAGTTTGGAGCTGCGTAATAGAGTACACACTTGCACATGTGTGACGATTGTAGTATAGATGTAGCTAACCCAGATTCGAAGTAATACAGCATGGTAGAATGCAAACAGTACATATATATATATACTTGACATCAACCAAAGAGAAACAACATTTGTTCAACTCCTGCGTACATACATCTGTCGTTATATTGGTCCAGATTTTAGGTGACAAAGTAACTCATTGCTCTGCATTCGAGGTGTTATAAATCTTCACGTAGCAACTGTAGAGCATTGTGGTTTTGAGGTGCCTTCACACATTCTCCAGTCAAATCGAGCCTCGCAATTTTATTTTTTTGATAAACATACGTACATGTCTCAGAAACACGAGATACATAAGCACGGTATCCTTCAAATGAGAACGCTATTTTCACTCGTCTGTACCACGTATATGAGAACTATGTCACACACACACACCTTGTCCTTCCCATCGATTCGTATATATACCAAGATATACTGCAAAAAAGGTACATACGCACGCACGCACTCTCTCTCATACACCTACATGCACATGTACACCATGCAAATCGCGTACTCAGATCACTCCGCCTTACCGGGAGGGACAACGAATGAGAACGGGTGGTCTGTTTCGCCTTTCCTGCATTCCACTTGCTGGCCCAGAACCACCTCTTTCTGGTATACTGGACATACTCTCTGGATGTTCGGCGTGTCGATCCGCTGTATAGGACAAGGGCATAGGTTAAGTATACAGATATATGTGAAGTTAGGATGCATACAGTTATATAGTTCTAGCTGTTCCCCACACCTCAGCGTACCACTACTCACGATCAAATCGTCACCACAGGCACTAAAGCAATATCGACGGTTGCGTGATGGTTATGGCCGATCATAGCAGCTGTTTATAGCAATTGGATACACCACTATTCACAGTCAAATCGTGAGTACTCAGGTAAGTTGAAGCTAGGATGCAAAGTATGAAGTGACTAGTTGCGTGATGGTTCTAAATGTTCACTGCGGGTTTCATGGGAGAATACAGAACAGGCTGTTCGTAGACATGGAGCTACTTGCCAGCTAATGCTAAGGAAAAAGCATTTGGGGAGACCTTCGGTTCGAGGGGGTATACGATATAAAACACTAATTCAGTATACTTATAAAAATCTGGAAGAGAAATATACTGATTTAGGCATAGAATACTGGTGAGGAAGCAATTAGCACTACAAAGTGAACTAACTCGTATTAAATAAGTATCCGACGTATTCAAGTTGTGTGGTGTATACTTACACAAGTGCATATAAGCTATAAACGAATAAACGCGCCTTCAACAGATCACTTCACAAAAACGGGCCGCAATCACGCTCTTCTCCAATGTAAAACAACAACTATACTATCTGCTAATAGGTGTATTGGTATACAAATACACAAACCGTAACACGTAAACACATACACAAACAAAGTGTAGTAAATTATCATAGTATATTTCCTGCGGCACCTATAAATTCCTCACAAAAATTACAGTACGATATATATATATATATATATATATATATATATATATATAAACAATATATATATATATATATATATATATATATATATATATATATATATATATATATAATAATATATATATATATATATATAGATAGTAGTTATATATATA
>NW_014040525.1:130123-135169 GCF_001186125.1 Sphaeroforma arctica JP610
TATATATATATATATATATAGTATACTATTATAGTATCATATATATATATATATATATATATATATAATATATTATTATGTATATATATATATATATTATGTGTATGTGTAGGTGTGTATAGGAATTACCTTGACAGTCAGCGTGCACACTAACAACACTGAAAGTTTCTCGATGATTCCGTTCTCCAGCGCAACTATTTTCAGAAATCCAGTCACCAACCCATGATCATATACAATCGGTGTGTGTACATCGAGCGTGAATTTGTAGTTCATAACTACTTTCAATTTAGATTTCTTGAAGTTAAAGGTCCCCAAACTGTTGCGCCTCCTATTAATTCCACCAAGCACGGAGCTGCTTGTACTACCACTCCTTACATTTGCTTCCGTTCGCTGTGAACACAATGAGTCTGTATTTACTGGTGCTGCATCAACGTCTCCCTCAAGCTCCTGTACTGGTGAACTTGAGGTTGTGCGTGCGTGTGTGGGCGGTTGTCGATGGTCACCAGTGGTCTCTGTTGCAGTTGGTTTGTCTTCAGCCTGCTGATTCTCGTTAGCAACTGCCTGTGTATTTATATCTTGGCAAGGATCACCCGCACCGTTGGAATCCGTCTGAAGGCTCTCATGCTCCAACATAGTCTCCAGTGTAGAGCCCAATAAAGTTATTGAGAAGGGGGTTGGATTGCTGAAACTACGGTTTCGGCCGATGGCAGCTCTAGTGGCATTGACTGATAAGGTACTATGAGCCATTCTGACCTCGTTTATCTCGCTACCCTAATAAGAATAGTTCAGTTGTGTATCGAAGGTAGAGCAACTATTCGACGCCACTGTTTGAGTATTACCAGAGCCCTATAGCTCAGAAATCACCATGTAACTTGTCCTAAAATACACACCAACAACTTTGTCAATATGAACAGTATGATGTATGACGCAAATTTATATAAAATAATAAATACATATTTTAAAAAATTGTCCGCGCGGTGGCGCGGTGGCGGCGGTGTTCAGCGTTCACGTTTTCCGTTTTTGTTGTTATTGTGAACTTCTTGTGACTCATGTGACTGATGTCAACTGATGAATGAGCAGAGAGAGAGTAAATATTTAAATATTGGAGACTAGTCAGCAGGTCAGTAGTCACTCTACTAGTGGTCTTCTGCGCTTGTTCAGACATAGCCTTCTGAAATGTCTAATTTTCAGATCTTGTGCGTATTTTTCTTGATTTTTTTAGATCACAGGGGGAAGTTGGGAAAGCTTTCAAAAATAAAATCGCAGAAGGGAGTACATAAATATGTAGGGACTTTTATAATTTACTATATACATATATAAATACTTTGCAGTCAAATCTCCTGGCTATTATGTAGTCAAAATTAACTAGTTAACCTTGATGGCAGTCCGGAAAATTTTGGCATGGGTCGGTATTTTTTTACACACATAGATTTCCGATAAGCTAAACAGTGAGTGATTAGTTCTCTCTACGTTACAATTTACACCATGAATAATTTTTAAAGTCAAAGCATATGTGAGTGAAGCAAACTGAATCATCCATTCAATAGGAGGGCCCCTAAAAAGACAACTGAGGGTCTATGAGATTATTGTCGCCTTCGATCCATCCTTGTATAACAGATTATATACCCAATACAAGCGGACAGCCGCACATAAATAAGATAAAGATAAAGTGGAAGACGATGATAGCCACGACACAATTGAGACTTACATAGCTTGAGTACAAAACAATTAAGTACAAAACAATTAAATATGTATGGCCACGAGACTAGTCTTCTCTGGTTAGTAGTCCGGAAAATACACCCTGACGGAGTTGCTGACTATATTTAAATATAGTTTATATAGCAAAAAAATTAAAAATGCAAACCATTTTTTATTTAAAAAAAAAGAATATATATATATATATATATAAGCGTAAATTTGAAAATTACTTTTTAAAAAGCCAGGCTGGGTCCATGGGAATGATGTATTTACATATTGAAGAAAAAAGTAAAATATTATTTCTGAAAGAGCATTCTGTATTTGCCTGAGTTAAGTATTTATATATAAAAATGATATAAAAATGTTTATTATGTTAAGAAAAATAGATCGTGGGCTTTGCCTAAAATGTTGAAAAATATTGATCATGGACTTTTAAAATGTTGAACGTAAATTATCAATATTGATAGTGGAGAGGCGTGGACTATTTAAAGTCATGTTGAACGTAAATTTGAAATATTGCATTATGCTTTGCCTCTAGAAAAATTAAACGTGAAGTATGATTCTGCAAACGTTGAGAGGTCAACTAGAGGATAAAAAACGAGCACATTCTACCATAGGAATACGGACTACTTTCGCAAATGTTGCCCCAATCCCAGACTCCCAAGTCCCAGGGCAGTGGGCAGGCCATGGCCTCAGGCTGACCCGGCTACTACTCTAGTAGTGGCTGAGCCTGGGCATGAGGTGCATTTCTATCAGGATTTATGATCGGAATTGTGTTTGGATTTTTTTTGGGGGGGGGATTTTTCTTGCTTTTGTTTTGAATTTTTAAAATTCGCCTCGACTTATTGGTGTAGAGAAAATCCGATCATAAATCCGAACATAAATAACATAAATCCGAACCCGTTAAAATACAGTGCCTGAACTCTGAAGTCCAGTCTCTGTCCTCCTGTATCTTGAGAGTTGAGACTCTACAGTCTACAGTCTACGTCTCTACTAGTCTACGGCACTCACTCTAAACTGAGAGAGAGACTGAGTGCCTGAGGGAGACCTTGTGTTTGTTCGAATTTTAAAGATATATTTCTACAAAAACCGGCGCAATAGAAAAAGAGTTTTTTAAATTAAAACAAAACAAAAATAAAGCAATGTATAGTTTTGTTTTATAAAATTAAGGAAATAAATATTTGTGAAATGAAATGAAAAGAAATAGTTTGTGGAATTACATTGGTTTTATAATCAAATTATTAATTCAATTTCCAATTCACCAGTGTAGGATTTTCAAAATAGTCCCGAAAAAATTTTCCGTGTTCATAAAACTATCAATTCCACATAAATACTCCAGGCCGATTGAAATAGAACACACCTCGCGGTCTCATAGAGTCTCACACGAAATCCCAAAAATGAAATCCAGAGCATTGGGGACCCAATTTCCCAATTGTTTTTGAAAATCGCAAAATAATTTGCTAAACGGTTTTTCAATTTCACCTTGATCGAAAATTTCGACCGGTGCAGGAATTTTTTAGCAAACCCTTTGAACCCTTGCGTGGAATCTGCGGATAGTCTAAAGATTAGTTTTAAAAAATATCATTAAAAAACAAAAATGGTATAAATTTAGTTTGTTATTTTACAAAAAAAGACAATTACCAAAGTATTATATAATATATATTGTAATTTTATAAAAAATAATCCAAATATGTATGTACATTAGACAATCGCACCTACTACTCTAGAGAGAAATTTATTTATAAAAATAGCCTCCTAAATTTATTATTTAGAAGGCTTAAAAATAGTACATTGGTCTTTTAAAAGTCCACCACTTTGACAGACGCCCGTCAATTATCAACTGGCACGCAACCTTGATTCAATATTTACATAACACTTAATCGTCAACATGACGTCTCAAAGGGGTAGTTTACAAGGGACTATGCCTAGCATACAAGAATATGGTGAAGGTAATCGATACGGCCAAATACCAGCTAGTTACTCAGAAATCAGTAGCAAGAAAAGGTTTGGTGCGTCACCAGATAATGCGCTAGTAACGCTTCTAAAGAAATCATATAAATTGGCACAGAGCAGTGATAAAAAGAAAAAGACTGTGACGAAAATGAAAGATGCTAGCAGCGTAGCTTTCATGAGTACGTCTACACTTTCAGAGAAACAAAATGGAGATTTAACATCAATGATGTCACGGTCCGGTTCGAGCGATTCGCAGCCAGGGTTGATGGAGATATTGAACTCAAATGGTGCTCTCGCCGAGAAATTGAGGGCAAAATTGTTGGAATATGCGAAAACAAAGTTTTGTGAAGAGAGCATGCTGCTGTTCTTGCTAGATTACATACTATGGCACCGTGGAAAAGATACAGACGGTGCAGTAGAAAGGGGACAAGCGATTGTGCATAACTACGTAATCAGCTCGGCAGCATACCAGATCAATATGCAAAAAAGCGCGATTGCATCTGCTGAAAAGGCCCAGATAGAAGGTCTCAAAACTTCTTTGGCAGACATTGCTTCACAAACAAAAAAGATATTCCGGTTAGGCGTTTTCAAGCCATTTTTAGATAGTGTAAATATCGACCAGTTCGATACGCAGTGTTACACAGGGCATATAGCGATCGACCATCGCTCTGTATCTTCCATTATACGTCGATCAATAAAAGAACAAAAGTTAGGTACAATACATCTGTATAACAGCTATTCATTTGGCTGGAATGAAGCACCTCTGGCCTGCGAAAATAATATTAATTTCATAGTATCTATAATTCGTCGCAGTGGATGACTGTAGCTTCTTCAGAGAGTATGTTTGCACGGATATTAGCAAATAGTCGTGAAAATACACAGTGCAAAGCCGCGAATCCATCGGATGTCGATTCTCCCTCCCTTTTTATCGGCGAGAACAGCCTATTAGGAACGAATCACTGGTCCGGATTTCTGTAACCATGTTAAAAGTAATAATAGCTGTTGAAATTATGTCGCTGTTACAATTTGGTATACCAAGACCATTTTTCGGACTTAACAAGCATATTTAATACGAAAGATGAATTATAAGCAATGCTATGGATCGATACATGTACTCTCATTCATAGTTACAGAAGATCACACGGAGTCAAAATATCGAAGTCATAGTTACAGAAGATCACACGGAGTCAAAATATCGAAGATTTGTGGATGCGAATTCTCAATCAGTCATGTATATACCTATCCATCGATAGGTTCGTATATATGGCCATTGACGTGTGCATTTCAGAATTAAGACAACTTATAATAAAATAAGGGGGCGGCTTCTTACCCGGCGCTGGCATGAGTCCAATAGTGCACTTTTAAAGAGTATGTATCACAATCCCAAACACTTCC
>NW_014040525.1:135189-150189 GCF_001186125.1 Sphaeroforma arctica JP610
TAGATATATAGATATATATCTATATATATAAAAGTATATGTATATAAATATATATAACTATAAGACTATATATGGATATATCTATACACAAACATATATACATACATACATAATAAATATTAAATAAATATAAAGTTACATATGTCTGTGTTGGGCATTGTGATACACACACATATATATGGTCACACATTCAAATGTATATTTATATGTATATGTAAGCATATGTAAGTATATGCTGATATATACATTAATAGACATATATATATATATAGATATAAATATATACATATATACAGATATATATATATATATTTATATATGTACGTATCTCTATCCATAGGTATAGCTATAGATAGAGATATATATATACATGCACACACACACAAACATATATCTATCCGTATATATATATATATAATATAGATAGATATACATATATATGCATACATACATATACAACTTATATATAAAATTGTATATATAATATATATATATATATATATATATTTACACACACACACATATATATATATATATATCCCTTGTTGTAAAAGATAGACGCAGCACTCCGAAAAAATCAAAGACATTGTTCAATGCCAAAACAGACCGTCTCTGTAGCTTGGAAGAATACATCAACTGTTTAATATTTACTACACTACTCCTTATCAATACCTCCTACCACCGCTGCCACGGCCACCGCTTCCTCCCTGATACCTGTACCCACCCTGTTGTGTACCATTCTGATCAGAATTGTTGCGGTAGCCACCTCGCTCTGGGTTTTGCGGCCGATTAGACCCCATATTATTAAAATGGTGACCCCCACGCCCACCAGGGCCTCCGGAATAACCCATACTTTGATTATAGCCTGCCCCTGCTTGTCCACCCGAGTGCCTTGAGTTGCTATAACCACCACCACCACCACTATATCCGTCACGTGGTTGCTGGTAGCTCTGTCCTCCCCGGTTGCTGTGGTGACCTACATATCCTCCGGTCGGCTGGTTGTACGAATACCTGCCGCCCTGTTGCTGGCTACTATGGCTACCGTAGGTGCTATTGTTATGTCCCCCGCGTGGCGGGTAGTTGCCGTTGTTGTTGGCCGGGCGCCGTTGATAGCCCGACGTGAAAGCATCTACAGTCAATGATTACGAGTATGAGTGGAAAGTTACATACTGTAATTGACGTACACATGTGCCTAAGATTCGTGTATAATGATGCATATGTACATTGCGACTGTTTGTATGCAGTGATATTTAACACACAAAATGTACATTCACGTGAGTACGCTATTTGTGCTCCTCATAGCCTCCTTCCTGATAAGTCAATTACAGCCTACAAAAATTCGCAATCACACCTCAGCTGAACTCAAGCCTTAGTCATAGGTTGATTTACAGACGCACGTACTTTCCGCTTTTACATACGCATGTAGCACTTGTTTCTCATAGCCTAGTCCCAATTGGTCACATCACAAACAACTGCATCACTCCAAAGTACATCATAAATACTTGTACCTAAATTAAAATCTAGAATTAGAAATAGAATATATACTTGTAAGCGCATACTTGTACATGTTCACTGTTCCTCAGAGCCAGAGCCTTGAGATACTACTACAGCTTACAACGATATTTTATGATACAGTGAGTATAGCATATCCCAATTCCTACGTCTCAATCTATACCAAAATCATCTAGGGGGATGTCACATAAAAACAAACAATACATCTGCATATGAATAAAACACATACTCTGCACTTCCACATGTGTGTGCTGCATTTGTTCCTCGTAGCCCGGACCCTGCTGGAAGTTCCTTCCACCACCGCCCATCTTATGGAAGTCCACCTGATTCTGTCGACCGCCCTGGTTGCCATGGTTACCATACCCTCCACGATCTCCTCCACCTCTTCCCCTACCACCGCGACCACGACCACGTCCTCTGCCGCGACGTGCCGCTCGAGACCCTCCTAAACGCGCCAGTTCTATATCGGAAGGCCCGGTCTTTTTCTCGGGAAAGTTGACCCCAGGCAGGATGAGTGACATGGAATAGTCTGGGTTGTCGAGCTTGGGGTTCTCGTAAGTCACGCTGATGGCGTTGTTAGACTCGATGTTCGGCAGACCTTCGCCCGTGAGAGGGGAGTAGTACACGCTGAGATGGGGAGAGAAAATTAGAAATAGATGAGCAATGGTGAAGTTCGCAGATGGAGGCCAGTAGAGCTAAAGGGGAACGGCACACAATTATGGTTATGCAGCCCAGCGTGAATGTACATTCACTAAGAAGCGGGTGCTGGTATCGTCAAGTATGATATCATTCACATCAGCACATGATTTTACAATAGGACACATGCTTTTGTATAGGTCCATGTGTACCAATACGTAACTCGGATCGAACAAGAAGGAAACGAGAACAAAAGCAGAGTAATAGCCCAGTAAACGCTCAGACACGATTGTCACTAGGCATGTATTTTGTGTACATACATTAACGAGGTTCACAACCTTAAGAAAATTGAAAAAAACACATATGTATACCTCCCGCTTAGAACAGACTCGGGAGACATACCAATCTGTCAGGTCGTAACCTCTGATCAATCTTCAGCGATACATCGGTCTACACGACTTCGTACATCTCACATTGAATCGGTCCTAACAAAATACATATATATATATATACATTACTACACACATCCATCCATCCTACACACATGTAGCACGAGGAAAATGCCCCCGAATAATATGGGAAAATATACATACCTCCCCGGCAGCACAGCCTCGGGATCCTTGCCAATCAGCCCGGTCATGCCCTGGGCCACTGCTGGGACAATTTGCAGTGTCACGTCGTTTTCGGGGATCTCGTACACTTTACAGAACGAATCAAAGGCCGTGCTTCGACCGCCACACATCACATAATCCGTGCCCAGAGTGTTGCGTTTTATCTCGTCCTCATTAAGTGTGTCGTACACGTCTTTCAGCGCCTCTCTGAGCCTGCTTTCGTCCATAAAGGGTAGCAGTACCACACCCATCCACTCGAAGCGTTTGCCGTTCATGTCGACCTTGAAATCTGTGGGATAGAAGTCCAAGATGGGAGAGTCGGACTTCCACATGAGGTTGGACCATGTTTCGGGCAGGAAACGCTTACCGCTGGAGGCGGGTAACACACCCATCAGCTGCTCGAGGGCCTTGAAGGGCTTGCTTCCGGGCTCGAATTCCACCCGCTCCTGTAAGTAGGTGTTGAATGTTATACAAGTTTATAAGATATAGATATCGATATCGATATAGATATAAGTGTAAGTATAAGTAAACGTGTTCCAACTGCTGTATAACCGTCAGAATATATGAACAAAACTGACTATCAAGTGTCATGTGCTATTGGAGATATACGTGGGTCTATGATACCCATTGGCCCATAAATAAAACCGGATACTCGTTTTTCGGAATGGTCCATCAAGCAGAAAAGATACCGCATTTGAATCAAAATACTTTGGAGCAATATCTAATGCGAACATCTAGTCTTAGTACGGAAAGTACCAATGCCACGAACAGAAGCTCATGAAATGAAAAGTCAACACACAGCACGTACCAAAAATCAATGTGAAAACACGGCTGCACCCTGACTGTGACGCATGCTCGAATCAAAGCAGTGTCACAACTTGAAAATATCTTAATTGTTGCACAAGTAATATCCGATGCGAAAGGTGAGTAAAAGCACCGAAAATGTCACGATTTACACCCCCAGAAGTCACAAGCCAGCACCCAACACAGAACTACGAGTAAACAACTGGAACAACTATATATGTAAATTCAAAGGAACGCACACTAGTATATTGAAAAAATACCTTAATTGTTGCCCGAGCGATATCCGATGCGAAAGGCGAGTAATGGTACGGGAAATACCACGTCCACGACTTACACCCCAAGAAGTAATAACTCAACACCCAACACAAGCCATCCATGAAGCTCTGCGAAAGCGCATTCACATGCTCCATATCATCGGCCGTGGTCTGGAACTTGTTTCTATAGTAACGGTCTTTCCACCCGGGTTCGTGCATGCGGACGTTGTCCTCTGGTTCACCCTCGTCACTGTCATCGTCTGGCGCCTTGCGCTTCGTTCCCTCAGTTGGAAGGTTCTCGTCCGCCCCAGGGACGGTTGTGTCAATGACTCGGATGCTGTCTGTCGAGACAGAGGATTGGTCATCGCTGTATGTAGAGAGATATACAAGGATAAATTCAGGTATGGGAACGATTTAGATATAAATTGGAAGCAATCTTTACAATAAACGACAGTTATTTTCGAACTGTCCAGCTTTTTGCACAAAAATATAGGGGGTGCTACCATGGAACCAAAAATCTCAATTTGTAGAGAATCGAAGAACTATCAATATATATATAGATATATAGATATATAAATAAATATACATATAAATATACATATACATATAAATATGCTTACACATACACACACATATTTATACATACGCATATACATATACATACATACATACACACATACAGATACAAGAACAGGTATAGATATATACAAACTTACGTGAGTGACTTCTTAAGCGCAGCCGCAGCCGCCTTATTGGCATTTTCGGGTTTGCTCTGTTCACGTTCTTTCATCGCTTCAAAAGCCGACTTCACCAGTCCCTTGTTCTCAGAGGGCGCATTTACTGGTTTGGCCTCGAATCCCTCCGCTGTTCCAAAAATGGATTATAAACAAGATAAACAGAACGTCTTCATCAGATGTGTACTACTATGTACTCGTGTATGGGGTGGTGGCATAATTTGCCAATTTGCGCGAGAGTCCACCCGACAGCAAGCAAATAATGGCCGCTCTGCATTTTATGATCACAGCTCCTACAAACGATTCAGATCTATTTCTGGCTGCCAACAAAGCATGTGGTATACTGACAACAAAATAGCCAGTACGTCAAAGATGCTGCTCTAGCCTACCAATACACACATCACATGGGTACATTCTGGTTTTATCCTGTGAGACCAACTGACATTATACTCTTTCACCAGACGGAAACACGATTTCAGCCCACATGATCAATCACTTGACTGAAAGTGCAACAAGGCAACACGGAAATATGCTAATGGGTACGAAATGATTTTTTGTGCAGCCGATACGTACAAATGTGAATGTGAATGTGAATACGATCTATATATATATATATATAAAGATAAATATATATATATCGATAGATATAGATATAGATATAGATATAGTTATAGATATAGATATAGATAGATATATAAATATTATGCAGATGTGTAGATAGGCAAAGCTAACACTGGTAAACATACCTAACGCTATATATTGTTCACCCTCAGCCAATTTCTTGCGTTTCTTATCCGCCTTCTTTTGATTGCGGCGGTTACGGTTACGGTCTTCTTCCTCTTTTCGTTGCTGGCGAGATCCGAATTCCAAAATTTGTGCATACAATTAAAATCGGGAAATGCCAAATATATTGCGACTCTAAATACAATTCTTTGTGTGTGCAACAAACGCAAAGCAAATCAGACCAGACCTCAAATACAGCGAAGACTCACTAGGAGACAAGCGACCTCAAACTCACCAATCACCAAATCAACCCGATTGCACAACAGTCATCCGAAACATGTGGTAGCTTACAATCGATAACTCGACAGTACAAATCACCAAAAAGAAAAGAAAAAAAAGTGGCAAATGACAAAACAGACACAAATCACCCAACACACACCTACAAAAATAAACAAATACTTGAAATAAAAACAGATAATACGAGCCTCCCAAATCCCAATACATACCTTTGAAATACAAATTTAGCATAAAAATTGAACCCAACCCAACACAGGGTTTAGGTACCTTTAGTTGCTATATAACATGCCTAATGTTTACGGTTTAGGGTCACCTTGACAGCATAAACTTACCAGATACTCGAAATAAAAATAGATTTGAATCCCCCAGATATCATTACACACCTTAAGAGTACAGATTTAAAATGAAAATTGAAACCAACGCAACAAACCTTGAAGATCTCGTCCTCTCGTTCCCCAAGATCCTTGAAGAGGGTCTGCACCCGGTGACAGTTCACGGTCCCATTCTCCGAGATGAACCCCCCCAACCTGGGCAAGGCCTTCTTCCAGATGTCTACCAGGAGGTCGATCGCCCCCTCTCGGATTTCCAGCGACGGCATGTGCGGCAAAAAGTCATTGCCCACAAAGAAGCACATGAAGACCCAGTCGTCGTACGCACGCTCGACATCGAACGCGAAAGGCAGGCCAGGGACGTAGAGTTCGTCCTCCAGGTACTCACGCAATACGTTGATGCGGATAAACAAGAACGTCGCCTTGATGTAGATAGGGGGTAGGTTAGGGTCGCGCATCTTGCCCTCACACTGGTCAGGGAAGTGCCCGATATTGCCACACTTCATGCAGGGTTTCTGGTTCATCGGGAGGACCTCTTCTCTGAGCACGTGGAAGTGAGGCTCGTGCGTGCCCAGGGCCAAGAAAATCAGATCCGCATCGGCACCATACAGACAGTGCATGGTGTTGGGGTCGTGCGACGGCCTGGCTCGTTGCTTGCGGATGTAGTCGATGATCTTGTGCTCACCCTCGCCGGGAACGGTAGCATCGGAGAGGATAACCTGGGTATAAATGTATGTGTGTATATGGGTAAGGGGCTATGCATACATCCACCTGAGAGATTGTATGTGTGGTACGGGTATGTGTGATGAGTTACAGGGTATGTGCGGTGCTGGTGTCGGGATCGAGTCAGGGCTCCGCGCAATACTTGCAGATGTAGCCGTTGATCTTGTGTTCGTATTCGCCAAAAAAAAAACCCCCTCCCTAGAAAAAACCCAAAAACTGCCAGGTAGATGGTCTGCGAGAAGGCAATCGCTAACACAATATATACATATATATATATATATGTATATATATATATGCATATATATATATATATATATATGTGTGTGTGTGTGTACATGAACATGAACATGAACATAACATGTATACGTATATACATATATATACATATGTATATAATATATATATATATATATACATATATATATATATATATATATTTATATATATATATAGATATATATATATATAAAGTTATAAAGATATATATATATATAGGTAGATGTATAGATATATAAATATATGTAGATGTATAGATACATAAATATAAACCAAAAGCGTGATCAGAGAATTGAGGACAGTGAAAAGATGATATAACGACTCTTTGGTACTGGGCAACATATACGACTGTATTTAAGCTGGCAGGTACATTTCTAGAATACCACTTTCGGGTTTATACACTAGATCTCGTAAACAATCCAGGCGGGATGGGCGATCACTCTCTAATAGATACGGAAACACATCATATTGCTCCGGTACGCTGATTCGTCCAGTATTCCATATTCACACAATTGTGGTTCAAAGTAGATGTACACACATAAGAACATATGAATATACGTACATATACATACATACATACATACACACATACATACTTACATACACACACACAGACACACACATATATATACATATATATTAAATACATAAGCATACACCATACCTTCACACCCTTCCATACGGGCGTGCTCTATCGCAGGTGTAATAAAGTGCGCCATAAATTCAGTACCAGGTGCAATGCAACTATATATATAGCACATACATACGCAAACACCATACCTTGACACCCTTCCAGGCGGGGTGCGTGCTCGCTCTCTCATGAATGTAATACCGTAAGCACTCACTGAGATGCGCCATGAATTCAGTACCAGGCGTAATGCAATTGCGATCAAAGTCGAACTTCTTCTTCTCCGGGGGCAGCGTAAGACCTGATAAAGAAAACAAAATAGAGATGACCAAATAAGTATATCAGTATAAGTACGCTGTTTAGAAAAGATACAACGAGCAGAGATACAATATTCAAAACTGGTACTAGGTGGTAAAACTGCCGGAGACTACAAGAAAAAATAACCTGCGTATAAATGCAGCCGTCATGAGAAACACCCCAAAGAATCATTCTAATGTAGTTCCCCTCCTATATAGCATATACAGTCTACTACAACAGCCAACTTCGATACAAAAGGGTTCATATACAGACACACTTTGCTACACACAGAGACCGCACTATGCCATATATAGAACGGCTACAAATAGAACACACCTTCGCGAATCAGTCGGTTGCGTTCTTCCTCTTTCTTGATCTTATTCTCCTCAGACTCCTGGGCAGCACGGAAACGGCGTGAACGTTGCTGGTTCATCTTGGCTCGGGGTGCCACACCATCGACAGCCATGTACAGTATGCGCTTGGGACGCACAATGTTCATGATACGATCGACATACTCAAAGATCAAAGTGATCATCTCATCCTCGCTTGTGGGGGTGGGACTGTGGAAGTCAAGAATATGTGTATAGACAGGGGATCAGTGGCACGCCGGCGTGAATGTGTGATGTTTGAATATATATGTTTGTGTAGCATTTGCTAAGCGATCACAGTCATATCTCATCCTCGCTTGTAGGGGTGGAACTATTGAGGTGATCCCCAGCAGTATAGGGACGGAGTATACGTAAGTGTATAAGATAAGGTTAACGGCATGCAAGCTTGAATGTACAATGCACGTGTATATATGTATGTGGATACAAACATAGGAATTACAGGCAAATCTCATCCTCGGCTGTGGGGGTGGTGCTGTAGAGTTGAACCTCAGAGATACAAGGAGGCAGTATATATATATATATATATATATATAGATGAGATAATGAAAGCGGCATACGGGCTTGAATGTACGATATCTGAGTATATTTTTACGTGAAAGAGTACATTGGAATCACAGTTATATCTCGTTCTCGCTTGTGGGGTGTGCCCGTGGATGGCCGGAATGGGAGTAGTATGTATGTGTGTATATATGAGAGAAGTGGCATGCTGACACACACATATATATATATATATATATATATATATATATATATATATATATATATATATATATATATGTATGAATCGAGATACCTATACATAGGTGTACGAGTGCTCAAAGAATTAAGCCATATCTCATACTCGCTGGTAAGGGCGGGGCTGTGGATGGCCGGGAAAGAAGAAATACTTATGTATGTATACATGAGATTTCATGCAGAAGTTAATGTACAAAGTCCAGATACATTGTAAGTGTACGAGTACTCAGCGATTAAAGTCAGATCTGGCCTTGCTTGTGGGGGTGGGTTGAAAAATTAACAAAAACAAATGTATGTATCCATTATTATATATATATATATATATATATATATAAGCATTTGAATCTATTCGATACACTCGAAGATTGGTGTGATCTTTGTCTCGTTTATGAGATAAGGACTCCAATTCCCGCCACAACACTTGATGCCTATCGCCTCTTGATCCCTTTAAGAGTATATGAGAACGTACAGGATATTACATATAATCACTTGATAGACTCGTATCACATACCGATCCTCGGGGTGGCAACAGGGGTGAATGATACCATTCATATCCAGATAAAGATTGTCATATTCAATGCCGTTGGGATTTGGTAGCGTCTGGTCCACGGGGATCTTTTCGCCATCGACTGTTTCACCTTCAATCTGCGTGAACAATACAAATGAAACTGGTTTGCATGTATACGTGCATGTGTGTACAAATACGTGCAAGTATTTTTATGTTTGTGTATGTGTGTGTACTTGCACGCGTGTGTACAGGTGAACTTCCATTATAAGGCCTTTCTTGATGTGTGTGTAAAAGTGAGTACTTAAGATCGTACAAGCATATGCTCGAGTATGAGTACGTGTCCGAGCACAGGGAGTTTGCGAAGTACACTATGGGTCCAGTCATTTCTCATTTGTACATCAAACAACCACGCTGAAAGTACAGATGAACACAAAGGGATATTGACATACAGATGAATAATTTACCACGCACATATAATATCATGAGCTAATGAAACTTTGATTCGAGAGCGTGTATCTCGGATACTTGAGAAGCGAAACAACCCTGTCACCACCGCTAAGCAAACGATGAGCATATCTTATAACAGATTATGCTCACTTTATAAACCAAGGATGTGTAGCAAGCAGCCAATATTGTGCTCTCGGCTAAGATAATGGTGGACTGGTTGATAGCTCTATATGTGTTTTGCCAGTTCATCATAGATCGGAGAGTTAAACACTTGGCCGTATCTCGATATATATCCCAAATATAGAGCACTCCACAGGTACATATTTGACATGTACCGAACTGTAGAGCACTACAAAGGTGCAGAGATATCTTATATATATCGAACTGTAGAGTACTACACAGGTACATCATCTAAACATATATACAACTAGAATAATACTTAGAAATTGAACATACGATGTCTACAGGCACACCTAATTCTATATCCAACTGTAGAGAACTACGCAGGTTCATACACATCTGAATATTCAACAGTAGAGTATTACATAGGTACTGAGATGCGATGTCTGCCACATTATATATCTAACTGTACAGCACTAAGGTGCGTACACATCTGAATATCCAACTGTAGAATACTACATAAGTATTGGAGATACGATGTCTACAGGCACACCTTATTATATATCTAACTATAGAGCACAACGCAGGTACATACACATCTAAATATATATCTAACTGTAGAGCACTATATATGTATTTGCGATACATTGTCCACAGTCGCATCTAATTATTTTCTAACTGTAGTTCACTTCATGGGCAAGTGGGGCTTGACAAGAAAGATTCGCATCTAACAAGAACAAGATGATGTGTATAGCAATCTTACCGCGCTGATAAAACCCTCATGAGCTACTATGAAGTGACACACATGTCAACTAGTATTAAAACGAATCAAAGATATAGCACCTTCGCGAAACTGTTGCCAAAACAATGGAAAATCCGGCGAAGTAGCACAAGAAACAACCGAAGTGTATCGGAAGCCAAGGAAATATCGCATGCGCAATTATAATATTTGATGATCTTAGCCAGACCGCATTATATGTTGGTCATAGTCAAACTATCATGCAATATATCTAGCGATATGATACGTCACAAAGTGTGGGTACAAGACTTAAATCAAAGTTCAGAATCAGTTCAGGTAATCAAATAAACCAGTCTTTGAAGAACTATCGCGTCATTTAACAATTACTATAGATAACCACCACGGATGCGGAGACATATCTTGAGTCATAGCTCATAAATCGGTTCAAATTGTGTTGTGCGTACGCTGAACAACTGTTTGAATTCATTGTATTGCAATAATAGTCAATTCGAAACAATCACACAATATGATAACTACTTTGAACATAACGAATTGGGTCCATGACGTGAGTTATAGTTTAGATTCCGTACAGATTGTGTTGTGTTGTGTGCGTCTGAGCCTCTATTCAGATCAAATCAAATCGGTTTGTGTAAGGTGCGAAAGGTATTTTATGAAGTCATGTTTATATGATTTGCAAACAAGGTTTGCACAAGTCTGTAACACTGTAGCACATGTACACCATTACAGGTATAGGGTAAGTATGAAATAGCATGTGCCTGTTAATATACATTTAAAATGTGAATACAATCTTATACTTCTGTCAATATTCTTACATATACACACCCTTACCTCCTGAGCAGGAACGACGATCTTTTCGTACTTGTTAGACAACCATCGGAAGAATGCTGGAACTCCCATTTTTGCACTGGAGTGTCGTACAGAAATCTACTGAGGTTTGTACTGTATTGGACCTACTATCAAAAATATGCGGATACGATTATTCTACACATGTACGAGCATGCAAAAATTAGTGCTGGTAGCTCACGTTAAAATCGATAAGTGAAGCCTAACGACACGCACACAATACCAAACGTTGACCACCAAATGGGTGTGTTTGTCTTTGTTTGCTGGGTCACAATATCAAGCGGAGATATCTCAGCAATGAACGTGCTGATTCCATTCGCTTTGTGTATCCCACATAAATCTTTTTTTTGAAGATTTATGTGGGTATGTATGTTCATCATTTTATTCTCACAAGTTTCAACATGCCGGTTCAAGAATTCAGTTCGTACACGTATTAAGTTCGGTACGTTCCTGATTTAAAATCGGCGGGAATTGTTTCTAAAATATAAGTTTTAGTTGAAATGTCAAACTTTACGAGAAAAAAAAATGAGAAAAACAAGCAACTAATAAATATTGCGAGAATGTATGTTACCCTGAATTATGTCCCTAATTGTTAATTTTTGGTCCTTAATTTCAGGGCACTTTTGGAAATATTTGCCATACAGACCCTTTAGGAAAAATTGGCGGGTTTCCACTTTTCGACCTACACGTAATATGCTGCTCGCAGCAGCAGGCTTTAAACAAAAAGTTCTTACTTTCATACATAGCGTATTCCTACATGTGCGTATTGTACTAGCGTAGGATGTATATAGGTGAAGGCTGTACAGACAGGGTGTATACTGTTAAGCGAGACAAGTGCACATGCAGATGTATATGTATATATATATATATATATATATGTGCTTATATTTGTGTACGAGATAGTTGTATGCAGTATTCGGCGTAGAGAGGCACGAGCGGCCGTCAACCAATTCGGTGCACTATCAGCTTCGTGTATTATAAGATATATCTGGTATGTTACGGTAGTACCATGGGGCTCATCGGTACCTTCTCATACAGCACGCAATATCAGCCAGTATCGATACGAATATAGTTCAACAAGTCCTTACTGTGTCAAAAGCCCACAAAGATGAGATAGTGAACACATCAGTGCAAATTAATACGAAATCATCTGCACCTACTGATATAGATAATATGACTGAGCAGACTGTAAATGAGATACATTCAAAGGTGTTGCCTAGAGATGTGAACGTCAATACCGGTATAGGTTCGAGTGCCTGTGTTAAAGCTCGTGGTGCATCTTTAGAAGATATGGAGGTCGACGATAGTGACCTACAAGCGTCTTTGATTATGTTTTCGCCGCAAAGGTCTAGCAGTTGTACGAACATAGACATATGCACACAGTCAGAAAGCAAAGTGAGTGTTGATCGTGATCTGAGGGAACTTCCCACACAGAGCTGGAAGCATGTAGTGGCATCCCCTGATCATGGCACGACAGAGGTAGGTGGGGTGACCCGGAAACACACAGCAGAGACGTCGTCGCCAGTTCCAATCTATGATAATGCAGATGCTGATACAAGCGTGATCATGTTATCTCCATCACGATCAATACCTAAAGTCTTGATGGATGATAGTCCAGTACTTTGTGTTCAGAGTGGCACACCGATAGGTAATAGTGATACAACTGGAGGAAACAATGCCGATGACAGTGTAATTGTTTTGTCACCGCAGAAGCCCGTGTGCAGTGTATCATCAGGTGGAAGTGTGGTACTTTGCGCTACAGGCGGCATAGCTGACACCACATTATCAGTGGTACAGGGAGGGTCAATCAAAGAGGAATGTGAGGGAGGTGACTGCATGGTAGGCGAGTCTATCATCGATGTGTCTGCCAATACAATGCTGCGGGCGCTGAGGAAGATACATACCTTCACTTCAGCGCAGTCACCTGACAAGGGGGGGGTGTCTACAGGTCATGTGGATTGCATGGAAGGAATTGTTGGTAGGCCAGGAATGTGTTCGAATTCTGCGTCACATAGTGACAATAGCTCGGTGGCAAAGCTAGGGAGCTCCCGCGATGATAGTAACGAACATGTGATGAAGGAGGAAAACTTGTCGGCTAAAGAGGTGTCGATTCATGAGAGAGTACGATCTGTAGACGGTGAGTCAGCCATTAAGGTGGAGCAGTCGGTAGACGAGCAGCCGAATAGCAGTACACAAATGTCGGTGGATGAGAAAGTGAGTCCCAAAATTGAACAATATGTAGGTATCAAACTCAGCCCCAAATTGGAACACGCAGAGTATGTATTGGCTGGTTTGGGCTCAGGATGTTCGGGCTATCAGAATGAGTTAATTGGCTCGGATAACAAAAATTCGATGCAAATGGATGATGTGAATCCGGATTTGAAGACGGAAGACGACTCACAAGTAATTGAAGGAACTGCTGACAAACCACGTGTGAGTACAGATACGGATGGAGATGTGGAGATGCATGGGCTAGAAGTGAACACAGAAGTACGACAGAGTCATACAAGAGTACGACAAACCGTCACAGACGTAGTGCAAAAAGGCGCAGGTGCCCCGCAGAGGAAGACAAGACAGAGTAGAAGGGCAAATGAATCAAAATCTGCTTGTAGTATTGCCAGGGCCAAAACTTCTACAGCCCCTGCTGAACATGGAGATGTAGAGATGGCTGAGCCAGAGGTTCATGCAAGCAATGTTAAGAGCGTTGCCCTAAAGGAATATGCCGGTGACTATATAGCACCTGAGGTAGATAAAGTCGAGGCAGATGATACAGCACGTAATACAGGTGATATGGAGGATACCGAGAATACCGGTAGTCAGATAGATGATACAGAAAATTTGGATAGTGAGATAGGCGACGCGGCCGATGTGAGTGGGTTGGACAGCAGGGGTAGCGAACTGGCTGATATAGATAGCGTCGCGGGTGATGGGGATGGCACAGCAACCGATGCCAGTGAGGGCGAGGTATCAGAGTCAGCGCAAATTGATAGTGAGATAGGCAGTGAAGCACATCCAGCTAGTGATATGGATGATATAGAGGACATTCCTGTTGAATTAGAGGATATCGCTGATGCTGCTAGAGGCATGGATGGTACAGAGAACGTTACTACTGAGGTAGGTAATGCAACCAATGACATGAGTGAGTCAGATGATACAACACATGCTACTAGTAATATGGATGATAAAGCGGACATTGCTGCTGTGGTAGACGATACAACCAATGATGCGAATGAGTTAGAGTCGGCGACAGGTGCGACGGCAAGTGGAGAAAAGATAGCCAAGAAGCGCAAGATACAAGGTGTACATCGCGTACGACTGCGCAAAGCCGCTAAGGCTGTGAATGGAGCTAAGCTGGTACAAGTATGTGTGTACTT
>NW_014040525.1:152689-154725 GCF_001186125.1 Sphaeroforma arctica JP610
GTTCCCGTATTTGCCGTGTTTTTTAAAGATGAGGACACATAATAAGTCCAATTCTGGCCGGTTTACTCCACAACGTTGGAGTTTAGACCAACAAGACTTACACACACAAGAGAGAGAGTGGCAACAACCCACATCTACGACTCATGACGTTTTTTCCAGGTAACGAACCAAGTTTTTATTAAATAGATATGCCTCTTGATGACTCTCTCTCTACTAGTATTTATTTGGTGCAGAGTGCAGACTGCAGACTGTCTGACTGAAGAGTGCAGACTGTGCAGAGTGCAAACTGTTTGCGTTTGGTCACACTTTATTTATTTATAAAATTTTGTTTTGTTTTTTTAAATAAATGTAGTTTTTATTTTTATTTTTTTTGTTTAAACAAAACAACCCTTTTTAAAGTAGTTGAAAAAAAAGTGGCTGTCCAAGAAAAAGAGAAAAATTTTGAGTAAATTATTTTTTGAAAATGCTGTAAATAAATACATGTAAATAAATATGTATTTTCATGACCCTCTAGAAGTGCAAAATATAAAGGAGAACGGACAAGATGGCCGTGGTATTTTTATAAATGTGTAAATTTTTAAAATCTTTACACAAAACTGTTTTGTTTTGTTTTTTAAAACAAACATTTGTTTTTACAAAAAAGCAATGTTCTAAACATTTGTAAGCATTTTTTTTTTAAATATTTAAACGTGTATTTAAATACTCGTACTACTCGACTAATATATACGAATTTTTCATAGCCTTCTAAATTATTTAGGGAAATAGCCCCTTTTTGATACAAAAAAAAATACATATTTAAATATCTTTGCCAAAAACTGGCTAAATGTCAATCATATATTTTTAGAAATAATATGTTTCTCCGAACACGGGCTATTTATTTACTGTATTTATTTACGATATTTTTTAAAAGTAGAAGGTTTTTCGGTACTATATAGTATGCACTATGCAGTCCTAAATCAGGACACAGAGTGTTATATCAGGACACAGAGTGTTATTGAATTTTGTCCGGCGACATGTCATCACTTGCTTCATGCTTGCGTTTAATTGGTGTGTGCAAAATATTTGTGGCCAATTATAGTATAATAGGAGCCCTAGCCAGGTTAAAAACTGTGCAAATAAATAAATAAAATTAAACATGTGAAAACCGGTGGCTGTCCTGTACAATTTAGGAGGCTATGGCACTCCTTGCTAAAAAAAACCCCTCGACAGCTGTAATAAACTGCCGTTGGCCTTTTAGCGCGCCACTTTCGTGTCTGCCAACGGGATTATCGCTGGTTGTCGTATGTAGTATAAATACAGAACCCGCCGGTTTCTCTGAGCCACTGATTCTTGCTTTTTCTCACTGCAACCGGTTTTAGGTCAATAAACAAAAACTTCAACCAAGTTCTTACAATGTGTGAGCTTGCGTGTCAATTTCTGACTTGTGTCTTTACAAGCGTTGCTACGTAAAGATATCAATCGTAAAAGTGAAACGTTGTACTTTCATTCCGAAAGCAGCTTTAGTTCACTATCTTCGTACCAAGCGAGAGGCTCGCTGCATACATGAACGAGCGCCAAAAGTTCTTGCCCGCAGCATGGATGCTCTACTGAACCCCCTTGCCAACTCCACTTGTAGCTTATCTCTTTGAAATAGAAATTATTTTTCCATCTATATGTGGCTTGACTTTATGAGGTCTGGATCTGGGGGAAGTGGGCCTCAGGATTTCGGATTTCTGACTTCAGATTTCAGAAATTCAACTAGCTTAATGCTTAAAATTTATTCACTCTCGTCTCTGCTGTGATGGGCTACTAGTATTGAATATCAGCTTCAGTATCCTAAGTTTCAGACTGAACCAGGGCCTTCACTGCTTCAGACTCCAGCTTTAAGCTTCTATGCTTTCCAGGTAAGTATAACGCCAAATGTCGCTCCCCCTTCTCGCCATAACGACTCATTCAAAGGTGGCTCCGTGGCACGATGGACTAATATAATAATCTCGACGTTTGTGATACATTGGCTAGACGATATCTGAGCTCAAGTGGCCTGCTTCTGTTCTTGG
>NW_014040525.1:176008-184815 GCF_001186125.1 Sphaeroforma arctica JP610
ACCGGGGTCGATTTTAATACCTTCCTCAGATATACGGTAGCCTAAGAGCTGTATTTCGCTCATGGCGAAGTGACATTTCTTTTCGTTAATCTTGAAGTTTTGTTCGTTGAGTCTCTGCTGGACTCGCCTGACTAATGCGGCATGTTCGCCCTTAGTCTTAGAAAAGATGACTATGTATATATAGACTTGCACGTTAGGTATGTCTGCAAACATTTCCTCCATTACTTGTTGGGAGAATGCTGGTAAGGAGTGCAACCCGAAAGGTGCACCTCTAAACCTGTATTGTTTACCTTTCCAGGTAAAACTAAAGTACTTACGATGAGGTTCATAATTTTGTATTTGATGATACCCCTGTGTTAGGTCTATGGATGTAAACACCGTAGCACCTTCCATTCGTTTCAGTAACTCGTTTATTCAAGGGATATGGAAACTATGAGTCGGCAATAACTTATTTATTGGACTCATATCTAGCGTCAGAGTTGTGTTGATCAACTGCCAATAATGCTAAGTTAACTGGCGTTTGTTGGTAATTGATTTCGATTACCCCATCGGATAACCATTTCTCAACTTGTTCTTTAACTACAGCTTCGTGTCTCCAAGAAACATAGTTTCTTGAAGGGAATTTGAGCTTAGTAAAGTCTACCTTGGTTAAGTCAAGGCTGACATATCCGTTTTTATTTTGCCCAATCTTCTTATTTACTAGAATCAGATCCATGATTTTGTCCGCAAAGTCAGGTATTAATGCCTTGACTGTGTCTGATGGGGCTTATATGGTTTCAGACAGTTATCGTCTGATTGATCCTTTAATGGATCTATACTATTTGGCAAACCAGTTACGGTTATACCTAGAGTGAGTAAGTCACTCATTTCGACTATTAAGTCGTACTCCTGTGACGTCTTAACTACCACAGCTTGGGTAGTGATATTTCTATCATCGGCCAGGGAGATTTTAACATCTGTGGCCATGGTATCACACTTAGAAGTTTTGTCATCTGCTAAGATTAAGTAATTAGTTTAAGTGCGCCTTTCAATGTCTTTCATTAATACAAAGCGGTCGGATATACATGAAATTTCTGAACCAGGATCAATCAATGCAAGGACTTTATTTCCATTGCAATATACAGGGATTATTACACGCTCGTCTAAAGAGTCGATGTATTTCCTTTGTAACGATTGTACCTGGTAGTACTTTCACTCCAACTTAATGTCGGGCTTTTTGTCACAAGACTTGGCGTGATAGCCATTGGTCTTCTCACACTTGTCACACTTAGTAAGAAAGTGTGTACAGGTGGGTGCATGTCTGCCATTACAATATCCGTTAGGGGTCAATTGGTACATGTCATACCCACACTGTGCGTCGGCACATTTCTTAATCTCCTTAAATGAAGGTTCCTTGTCCTTCGCCTTCGCGCGTGCGCGTTTATTGGGTCGCGTTGATTGAGTGGAGTCGCGAGCACGTGTCTGGTTAGGACGCGTCTGATGAGGTTTATCATCTGACGTCTGGCGTGAGAGGTATCCTTGATCTAGGAGCTCGCACGGTTTCTTATTTACCGCCTTTCCCTTCGAGGTTACTCGGTGTGCGAGGAAAAGAGTGAATACAGTATCATAAAACTGTTCCCACGTAAGTCGGGATAGATAAACCTTTCTTTCATGTCCCTTGTCTCGAGCCTCAGTAGCGTATTTCACGGTCGTTCTTCCCTATGCTCTTACAGAAAACATGCATAACCAGGAACTCGTACCATCGCTGCGCCTTGTCCTTTGTTATATCTGGACGTTTAAAGTCAGCATCAAGTTTCAGAATACAACTTTGAATAGGAGTATTTTCAACAGGTTCAGTTAAGATTGAACTCAGTCCTGGACTTCGCATGTCCTTCCTTAATAAGGACGTAACCAACCAACACACAGCTGGCCAGTCACGACAAGTGTCTAGCTCATGCTGGTGTTGCTGCAGGATCAAGTAACTTGTTCCTGTAGGGTCAAACGACTGTATTAAAGCGGAAATCCATTGCTGGGGAGCGATATCATTCGTCTCCAGCATGACCGTAAACGCATTAAGCGTACGGGTTAGCGTGTCGAGGTCATGGTTGTTTATAACTCGCCCTGGTTGCTGTTGGCATCCCAGTTCGACTTAAGTCGACTGATCTGTCCCTTGTACTTCTGGTTATCCCTGTGGTCTTGCCCACGTTGGGCCTGGAGTAGCTGATTGATGCGCTTCTGCTTGATCGCGATCATATTAGCAAAATATGATACGTCATCAGCACGGTGCTCGTCATGGGCGATTTCCATCTTAATGGTGTAATCGTCGACCGATTTATTAAGTTCGGTCACCTCGTCAGAGTGGAAATCCTCTGTGGGCTGGTGTAATGCTGTGCGATCGAAGCGATTAAATTCGACATCGTTAACACGTTTACTGGAGTGTTTATAATCCCTTGTAAAGTCCTTGGGCGAGGCCTTTCGGTGCTCTGTTCCTTGGATAGTAGTTGGTATTATAATCTTGGGTGATTCATGCGTCTGGATAACATACCCAGTCTTAACTGGTTTCCGACGATTGTCATCCCAGTTGGGTAAAGGTGGCGGAGTATTTTTACCTGCCTCTGGGTCTATAATACCCTCAAGGACGGGCGACTCATGGCCGGGTGTTAGAACAGGCGAGTAATTAGCCTGGAGTTCTGGTGGTAGTACCTCGTAAGGTATAGATACGCTGAGCACATCTGGCTCATCTGCCACAGGTGTAGCGCTCATGCCTTACGCTTTTCGGGCGTAATTGCCTGTCGACGTTCTGTCCACTTCTGTAGGGCTTCAGTAATGCCCGGAGAAACATGCTCGCGTAAGTGCTGTGTATGTTTTCCTGATCTATACATTCGATCTACATGTTCAACAGTCATGTCTTTCATAAGGGCGGCTAACTGATTCTTAAGATCAGTGTTTTCAGTATTTAACTTACTTATGCGCGTTGGTTCAGTGGTCTCGGACGTAGATTCGGGTTTGCCACTTGAGCTTGCCTCCTCTTCTGGTTCCGGTATAGGTACCTTCTGAGATTCGTCTTTGTCCCCTATAATTGGGGACTTTTCTTTCTGAGTTTCGTCAGAAGAATTGGTTGGGGCGTCTTGAGACGTGTCCCTTGTTTCACTTCTTGGCTTCGTAAATGCAAGCTTTGAAGTTGAAGCAATAGTTGGCCCTCGGGCTCTGTCTGTAGGAGTAGTCTCCTTGATCGGAGTGGCTACATCCTTATCCGAAGTATTGTCCTGTTGACTATTATTGTCGGAGACAAGTGCCTCGGCTACGGTGCGGTTACACGCATCGGCAGCGGCGGCGGTTGCTTCTGCGGCAGCGCTAGCGGCTTCTCTCTCCATCTTCTTACGTTCAGTCTTGCGTTTCTTTGCAGGTGTATTGTCTTTCTTTGTCATAATCTTAACTTAAGACTTCAGTCTATTTATCTTAAGAAATGACTGTGCTTAGGAAAAATTTCGTGGTAGTTATCTACCTTTACGTTCAAGTAGTCTAAGTAGTTAATACCTTTGCTAACTTTAGAATGTGTAAGACTCGGTCTATCAAGGCGATATTAACGCCTTAGAGTAATTAAACGCGTAGGTTAAGTCTAATTATCGTGAAATTCGAAGTAAATAAACGAAATGAGTCTTTTGGTAAAGTTAGGTATGCCTCGTGAAAACAGCAATACTCTGAGGGATTGTGAGGCTGAGACATTGCCTATATATAATCCTCTCAGTACTGTTTTCGCCGAAGGGATTTTATTTAGTGTTTCGTTGTCGCTCTATTAGAAACTATGGTATGTTTCGTTGGGGCGAATCAGAAAGACTCATAAAACCTTATCTTCAGAAAAAGAAGAAGAAAAAAAGAAAAAGAAAAATACTCCTGATGTCCATAGTTATTGCATTAACCAATAACTTGCCACTTATCAAGAATTACCGACTTAGCCTTCATCAGACTGGCACATCTGGTTGGCTGCACGGAGGATAAACTAAGCAACGCTAATAGTCCTTAGAAACCTATGTTCTGTTGGGCCATCTCGCTACCGAAGTATTCAGATCTAGATAGTTTTGGAAAGTAAACATAGTTCTATTAATAGAACTAGACCAAATCTTATGTTTGGTATTTTACTGGGGCCTTTTAATGGCCTTGTCCAAATATGTGATATGTAAAATGGAAAAGGTGTTAATTAATAAAACTGTTAAAAACCATTTAGGAAACTTAAGCTCCTCGTACTATTAAGAGTACGTTTATAGTTTACGTACTGCTTAAGAGTACGTTTATAACATGAGTCTAATGTGGAGGCCCGGCTATTACAGTGGTCCAAGCAACAGTTTTATAGCTTTGGTTGTAGACTCTTACGCGAGTATGATGCAACTACATAAATCAAACTGGGGCAGCTGATCAGTGGCCTCCGCCATAGCATCAGTATGCTTTATAGGCACCATGATGGGTTCATCCATGTATAGTATTCACTCCAGTTAAAGAAATCTGGATATAGCCCAATAAAATGTGTAAAACAGAGCAGGGAAATATCTCCCGTTCCCTCATGAACACGACTCAACATGTCTGATAATTTTTTTTCAATTTTTAAGGTACGTGTGAAATTAAATTGTGCAATGATGTGGTGCCATCGCTGCAGCATACTATTCAATTTCAACTGAGTATTCATGTTTTTGAGTGCCTTATATTCTGTGCGTACGTTAAAACCCTGGCCGATCAAGTGATCATGAAAATGAGCCAACGCATATGTGGCTGCTAACATTTCCTTCATCAATGTCCTACGTGTGAGCAATTACGTGCGAGATGCTGAGATGTGGACTTTGAAAGATTGCGATGATGTGGAAGTGTGAATGG
The DNA here is from genome assembly GCF_001186125.1 of Sphaeroforma arctica JP610. Classification (NCBI taxonomy): domain Eukaryota; class Ichthyosporea; order Ichthyophonida; genus Sphaeroforma; species Sphaeroforma arctica. The sequence goes on from NW_014040525.1 coordinate 180,854, forward strand.
CTGAGTGTAATAGCACTTGAATTGTGTCGTCAGTGTTGTAGAAGATACTTGGTGTAGAGTGCTTAAGGGAATATCTGAATAGGCACATAACCTGCTAGATATATATAACGTGTAAAAAGTGTTTATTATCATACCCTCTGTTGAGGGTGTATATATGTGATCTACTGCCGTACAGATAAAATGGCGAGATCACGATTCACTTTTGTGAGGTGTCATACTTTGGTTGACACCTGACAGCTCGGTGTTCCTAACTTCCGTTGTGTTCGAGATAATAGGATAAATAATCGTTCGTAACAGCAAGCAGCCTTGTTGAACGTCTTTGACAAGAACGTCAGGCATAATTTTGCGGCTGTCAATCAATTGGAACAACACCCTGCCAATTCCATAGTCACTTGCGTCCGTTTCCAATTTGAGTGGCACACCATCGACCGGTTTAAGTACCATTATCTCTTTCACAGGAAATTGACATTTCTTCTGATTAAGTTTCAATTTGTTCTCCGTCAACTTGTTCTCCGTCAACCGTCGAATTACCTCTTGAACAGTAGCAACATGTTGCTTGTAGTCGTCAAATACAATGATAAGATCATCGATATACCATTGAACATCCAATCCCGCCATCACGTGAGTGTTGTCAGCCCAAATGGAGCTAACGTAATCGAGTATTGTTGACTATCCCATGCGGAACGAAAACATGTGCAGAGAGTCAGCATGTACCGGTAAACGATGGTATGCTGCCAATAAATCTACCGTTGTGTAGTATCGATTGCCCCCCAAGTTGCTGATGATCTCGTTGACCTTCGGTAGCTTAAACTGATCTCCTGGAATAAGAACATTGGTTTGCCGTAAGTCCAAGCTCGGACGAACTTTGATGAGCTCTCCTGATGGTGTAAAGGATGGTACCGCCAGCAAATAAAGATTGACAATCGACGCCGATGTTTGACGATTGGATACTAATTCATATTTCCGTTTGTGAACTTACTTCGTTACATGTGGTCTGTACTTATCGGTTACAAAATCCGTGTCTGCCGATGTAGACCCACAATTTTATCCTTCACTGCCCGGTATTGCCTTTAGTAGTGGTTGTACCGAATTGGACCTTTGTTGAGTGTGTTTTACCCAAGCGCGGAGTTTGGAAAGCTTTGTCCGACAAATAAATATAACTATTCTTAGCTGGTGGTGTAACGCATGCCTTATCTGCGGATGCCTGAGTGATGACTGAACGGTTCGCCCCTGTATCAACGAGGGTGCGCATCTCATGGTCGTTCACTTATAAAATAACATATACACAACGGTTGTCGGCAGGAAACACATTATCTTTTACTACAAATATTCTTGTTGCCGTACGACCAAATGACATGTGTTACGTGTTCAAGTCAGACACTCCGACATTTCAAGCCGAACTTGTCTCTTCTTCCCAGCCCGCTGATTCTTGTTCGTCTTCCATTAATAAATCTTTACTCTACATGTATGACTCGTCGACCAAGTCATGAATGTGCATTATTTTATTCCCTCCCGTTTCTGCTGGTGGTTTCTCAGGTATCTGATCACCGTCCACTTAAGTTAACGCAAGGGCGGGAGTTATTTTCTGAGCCCTGAGGCCCACGTGTCGACGTGCCCATAGCAGAAGAACATTGTGTAGTAACCCCCACCAGGTTGTATACGTTTACCCGTGATATTATGGACTGGTGGTCGCAGTTGCTTAGGACAGTGGGTTGCATGTCCTGGTCCCGGAGGAACGTTCTACTCACATGACCGACAACGAAAACGAGGATTTGATGCTGGTGACGCATGTGGGTTAGCTCGTGTGTTTGCATCGGTACCTTAGTATTAACGTGAACGCGAACCATTTTCCCGACAATGTTATTCTGCTTTGTCAATGCATACGCGGAATACATCACGCATCTGTTCAGATGAATAGTCTCGCCAATGTGGATGCCTACGAAGAGTATCGCGGTGGAACCCTCCCCCTACAGCTTGGCGTATAAGATTAAGCACGCCATGATTGGGGTAGACCTGCAACGGATTCTCATACTGTCGTATTTCCATAAATTTTACTTTGCGTTCAAAATCACGAATTTGTGTATCAATCGGTCCCGACGACTTCAACTTCATGCATGATATTACATGTCTGTATGTGCTGTCTTCCAAGTCATGTTCATGTGTGCGTAGAAATTAAAATAAGTGCAGTGGCTTCCTCGAACGAAATAGATTGCAATTCTCGTTCGTTCTCCACGATAAAGTCGAATAGCACCTTAGGTGCGCTTTCTATCTGTAGAGCTCCGTGTAGGCTCATTTGCATTCGAATCGGATCTAACTTATAAAATCGTTCATTCTTATGCCAGTCTAAGATAAAAGACAATAGCTGTATCTATTGCTGGTTGTCCAAATAATACTGCCTTGTTGATTAGGCGGCCATTCCTTGGGTGTCTGTTTGACTAAAGATACTGAGCATGTTTTCAGAGTTCCTTCAGGTGTGCGAATTAGACCCTGAACGCGCGCGCATCTTTTATGCGTCCCTCTGCTTCTGCTTGCATCATTCGTTGGGTATGATGGAAGACTTGCCTTTTTATCTCTGCCGCTGTAGTCTCAGCGATACAAGTATTTGTAGGTTTTGACAGCTTCCAGCGTTTCACAGCCTGCGGGTCTCCTGAGTAGCGATCGTGATGAACAGGGAAGTGTTTCCGATATGCCAACGTATTCGATATGCCAACGTATCAATAGGTACATTTGCAGCATCTTGACAATTCCCCTTCATCTCTTCCGGTGAGAGTGGACGACTATGCTGTTGTAGCTTGTCACGAAATAAATCCGTTGCTACTTGACCTTGATTAAGCGGTTGCTGTGGAGATTTTATTACTCACGAAATGCATCAAAGGAACTCTTTGCTGACGACGAAGGAGTGTCCATTACAAAGTGCAAATCCTCTGGTTCCAAATAATTGTTGCTTAGAGATTCCACCACAGTTGCCGATTCCTGAGTACTACTAGGGCCACAAAATTATGTCGGCATCTCATCAGGTGTAGGAATTTCTTGTGCTCGATTTTGAGCGTGTTTCAACATACGACCCCTGCGAGAAACGTACACATTATCATGTTGTGCCACTTGAGGTATAGTCTTTGTGCGGCCAATTCTGCGCTTCACTGGGCTGATTTGCTTCATATCGTCCGCCTCGCTAATTATTAAATTTCCAGTTGGTGACTTTCACATCTGCGCTGGGTGTTGAGGAGCCCAACGTGGTTGCGATGTTGGTGCTACCTGTTGCATACAATAATGATCGTTCGATGCCGTCTGGACCGTGCTATTGTCAGTAGTCGAGTTAATATCCGCCGGTGAGAATTCACGAAGTTGGCGGAGTTTCCCACAAACTAACAGAATAATCTCCGTGGCCTCCCGCACATGCGTCAGCATTCCTGTGTGGCCATCTCGATCAGAAATCAACTCTGCATGTTGTTGGGCCTTATCCAACGTAAAAATCGAGTGTTGGGCCTCCGAAACTAAACGTGCCAGCGCAACGTAAATTTCTGCCTTTTCTTCATCCTCAGGTGTCGGATTCGTAGAAAATGTTGTGTCCACCTTAGCACAGATTAAAGGCAATTGACGATGAACTCTAATTAGTCATTTCCACAGTCGCTCACAAGATAGCTTGCCTACCTCAGTAATAGTAGGTCCCTTCACTATGGTAAGCCAAAAAACAACAACAAAACGTTTAACTAAAAAACGTTTAACTAAATTGATTTTTAGCTATCTTAATCTATAAAGAACGTAGTGTAATAGGTACACTAGTTCGGTCATTTAAAAATGTAGTCGAAACCGAGTAGCGCTTAGTAAAGAGTTTAAGTCTGAATAAGTGAACTCAGTCCGAAGTGCAGTTACGAACCGCGCGCCTGCTGTATTTATTTATCACGCTCCTATGTGGAACGATATTTTCTTTAACAACGGGTGACTGTGAAAATACCCATATA
>NW_014040525.1:192335-210572 GCF_001186125.1 Sphaeroforma arctica JP610
TTTCCGCGATTACTTATACGGAACAGCTTTTACGCTGATGTGTGATCAGAAGTCCCTTCAATATATGAAGGGAATGAAGCCAGACTCTCAATTACTGAGTCGACGGCATGATACACTATCAAAGTTTCATTTTGATATCAAACATCTACCAGGGATACATAACCATTTACCGGATATGTTATCACGCTTTGTACCGGACTTTAATAAATTCGTACGTGAGTTACTAGCCACTGATTGGAAATGTAACCCCAGGTGGTTTGAACTGGCTCAAAAGATATTTGTGCCACATACAGTTGACATGTTCGCTGCACATCATAATGCACAACTTAAGAATTACCGGACTTTAAATTATCCTCTAGGAGATGCCTTTCAATTAGACCTCTTCGAACATAATGCGTGGGCTAATCCACCATGGCAGTTAATTGCCCAATTACTAAATTATGTTCATATACACAAAGCTACCATCACGTTGTGCTGCCCAATACGGAGTAAAAATCTATGGCTCAATACATTATTAAGCATGATACAATGCGAGCCAATATATTTAGATAGGGAAGCAGATACTTTCCTATATCAGGGTACCCGAGCTCTCCAGAAGACGCCCTGGAGACATACTATAATATGTCGTATAGGTCCCATTGGAACAACCAAATGGACCCCTACTGAGACCTTCCTTAACGAGGTCAAAGAGTCAGAGATCCCACTCTCTACCAAATTGAACGTTAAGCAGTTCAAAGGCAACACAGAACTTGAAGTATGTGGACAAGAAATACAATCTACTAATGACACTAAAGTTAAGTAGCGTCAGTCTCTTGCTAGGACTCTGTTTAACAACATAAAGTCCAAGTCCGAAGTCTTTCAAACCCTATTTTTAAAGGGATTGATGAACGACAATCCCGAAGCATATACACATATAATGCAACTGTTAAATAAGTCAGGTGTATCAAACGCACACGAGCGCACTCATGACACTCATGCAAAAGAAGGACAGGAGTCTGGAAACACTACAGACTTAGAGACCACGCAAGTGGATTCTCAACACCCTACCTTCATTCTGGAGGAGTAGAATGATGAAAACATTCTTGCTTGGCTGACGCAAAACCATAAGCTGAAGCACCAGAACGTAGTAGACGCACTTAAAGATGCTAAGCGAAATGGGATCGCGCACCTTAAGCTGGCAACTTTAATTGACAGAGTATATCAGTTATGTACAGACTGTGATCTCAACCAGATGAAGCGCTATGGGCTCGCACCACTTACTAGTGTGACCGAAGATGTTCCATGGTGCAGGGTCATCATTGATCTGGTTGACCTGCCTACGTCCGAGCACACAGGCGACCGTTACGTATGCCACTTCTTTGATGTGGCGTCACGGTTTAGCTTGCTCTATCCATTAAAGGATAAGAATACGCAGACCGTGGCAGAATTATGTTACCAAGTCTTTGCTGATCACAATGACCGGGTATAATGTGTACTATTAACAGTAGCGAGTTCTACGATGACGTAATGGAATCGTTAGTACTCGTATCAGGCATATGAAAAAAGGGGTGTACCATATAAACCGCAAACACAAGGCGCGAATGAAACGCGCCATAGAAGACTTAAGTTCTTCTTACGTACTGAATTAACGGATGATACAGATGATTGGCCGTACCACCTTAAGTGGGTACAAACTCAGATGAACGAGTGTGCTGATCCGGTTATGTAATAGCCGGGCCTCCACATTAGACCATGCTCTATAAACGTACTCTTTAAGCAGTACATAAACTATAAACGGACTCTTAATAGTACGTGAACCAAATGGTTTTAACGGTTCTATTTAAAAGTACCTTTTCCATTTTACATATCAGATGTTTGGATGAAGGCCATTAAAAGGCCCGATGAAAATGCCAAAGATGGGATTTGGAATAGTTTTATTAATAGAACTATGTTTTATTCCAAATCTATTTATTTCTGAATACTTCGGTAGCGAGATGGCTCAACCGAAAATAGGTTTCTAGGGACTATTAATGTTACCTAGTTGATCCTCCGTTCAGCCAACCAGATGTGCCAATCTATGATGGCAAGTCGGTAATTCTTGATAAGTGGAAAGTCATTGGTTAAGATAATAACAAAAGACATAAGAGTATTTTCTTTTTCTTTTTACTGTTTTTCCTCTAAAGATAGGATTTTAGGAGTCTTTCGAATTCGATCGAACAACGAAAAGATGAATAAAATCCGTTCGGCAAAAACAGTACTGAGAGGATTATATATAGGCAATGTCTCAGCCTCACAATCCCTCAGAGTATTGCTGTTTTCACGAGGCAAACCTAACTTTACTAAAAGACTAATTACATTTATTTTGTTTTAATTTCATCTGAGCTTTAGAAGACTTTATTACGTTTAACTACTCTAAGACGTTAATATCGCCTTAAGAGACCGAAACCTACAATATATGCTTTTGGTCTCCTGGTTGCTAAATTATGATGACTTCCGATGAGTCACGCTTCTTTCTCACTAAATCCTCTGTTCCACTATCTGGTCCGGTTCCCTGGTCCAGTCCTGAATCATCCTCATAGGTCCAGTCCTCTGGTCCGGTCCCGAATTGCTCTTATATGTCCGGTCCTCTGGTCCGGTCCTAAATCTCCGTCCATGGTACTTTGTCCACAATGCGCCACGAACGCTCAGGTACCACATGGGATGAATCAATTTCTCCGCCCACTTTCCGATTGCAGTTGCCTATTTTATTGTACTAGATTATCTTCCTAGTATACCGTCCACCGGAAGTCTTGTATAACTTGGACATCGCTCGCCGTAGCCCATACATCATTGACTAGAACGCCCCACTTGCGGAATCCGACTTCATACCTCGGACGAACCACCAATCAACCCAAGACCAAAGTCCAACGCCCGAAGGACAAGTTCTATCAGGTCGACATGGACCCGAGTCGTCCTAAATTTTTCCGTGATGTTATGGTAGAGGTACTGACACTACCAGGAACACTACCCGTGCGCACCGTTTACCGTACGAACAACCTTCTCAAGAGTGAAGTGATCACCCGCAAGATCGTAGTCATGTACCTGGTTGACCATGACAGAAGGTTCATGCACAGCACGTGTATGTATAATGTCATAATCTGCCTATTACCCTGCCAACAGAAGACGATACACGTGCTCAATCACGCCTACGGGGCATTTATTCTAACTTGCATTGACCTGGCGGCATTCTGCCACCAATTGATGATTGCATCAGAATGCCACCACATTCTCAAGTTCTATACTCACGAAAGGCATGTTCCGCCAAGCAATCTACCTACTCGAAGGAATCCAGGATATAATGATTGCTTGGATGTGCAACACTGTATTTTGCACACCTTCCGCCAGGTTAAGGCATTGTTCCCCTAATTGGACAACCTGATGATAATCGCCAAGTGGATTCACGGAAATACGTATATCGCAACCATCGGACAACACCGACCCAACCTCCAACATCACGATAGAAACGAACGTACATCTGTAGCCAACGAAAAGCGAAATATCTCGCCTTTTGAAAGAGGTCAGCCGCCTTTTAGGGAGTGTAATATTTTTGAGATACAGATCTAGAATAGACCGCGATGAATTTGAATTTCTTACGGCTTCAGTTCCCAAGAACAGGAAAGAAATTATCTTTTTATTCGGCATGGTATCCTGGTGGTCGAGCATGGTACCCCACTATGCACGCACTATTGTGGCACTCACTCGACTCACGAAGATGAATGAGGCGTTTACGCGGATCACGATACAATAGCTGGACTGGAAGAAGGCTTTGTACTGCCTCTCCAATGAGTATCAAGCTATATCAGCCGCTTCGGCACCAGCGACTGATGATGTGCCCGGGTGCCTGCAACACGTCTGCGGGAAAGACTCTTTTTGTAAAAATAGAGGGAGCTATGACGTGAACAAGATAGAAGACGCGGCCCTTTGCACTATAGCTTTGGCAGCAGCGAAATCACGGGTTCTGAACCAACCGGACCTCAAAATGGGTCTAGAGGCCCTTGCTCTTCAGTTCTCGAGCCGAGCGATCGAGCCCGCGGACCCCACCACAAATTCAATGCCACACCACGGTAACCGTGGACATCGACGACATTATTGTTATCCCCCTTATGAACGGTAAGGAGGGTTACGGCATAGTACGCCAGGAAATCATGAACGTGTGCATTACAATTGCCGGTCACTCCAACCTATTTCCTGTCATCCTCGGTGCTACCACGCTGAACTCGGCGCAACGTAACTACCGCGCTATAAGACGCGAAATTACGGGCTGAAAATAACAGCCAAGAAGGTGATGCACATTCTGTAGCGCTCTCATCTTCTTGTGGTCGTGTACACGTGCTACAATCCCCTCTTGAATATCATGAAGAATCCAGGAAATATTCGGACGATGACACTATAGAAAGCAGTCGTATACTACGCTCTATCCAGGCTATACACGAGGTGGAAATAGATTACCAGTATGTCCCCTGTCCATTGAACATCGTCGGCGACTATATGTCCCGGTGTTATGATCACTTGGACCCGCTCATGGTCCCAGCGGAACAGCGTCTTGGCTATGGAAAAATTCATTTCCAGGATTTACTGTATCGACGAACCCAGCGATGTTGGTACAATACACACGGCTGGGACGTCTTCGCTGCCGACCTGAACGACAAACACTGCTTTGGAAACTCGCCCTTCGGCATTATGGATAATGCGCTATACCACATCGCCACGTTCCGCAACGTCTCGGTCGTGTCGTGTGTCCCATTCTGGGAGAGTCCCGTGGCCGCCCCTTTTCGGTATGTATGTCATCCAATTATCACAAATGAGGAGGACACTTTCCTTCTTGGTGGCAAGCGAACGGTTGGTCTACCGCCGTGGAAGACACACTGCTCGCCCATGTTGAAAGTGGGGCTGGTATTAATTACCCAGTCCCTCATTATTTCTCCAATAGAAGAAAAGCAACAGTGCCATAGCATTCATTTGGCATGTAGGCCATCAATTCCGCTCTGTTTCATGTTTTTCTGCAACAACACGAGCACAAGCAGAAGCGGACGCGGTCCTCGCGGCAGAAGCAAAGACCTCACCCGCAGTTGTGTGTATTACGGCCGACGATGAGCACGAGGTATCTGATACTGCCGCTACCCTCCAATCTGTGGTTTCCACGGACGTCACAGACCCACCTATAACCACGGAGGGCTCCACTCACGAGCCTGGCGACACACAGCCAGCACCTGTACATACGTCACACGGCGGAAACATTGGTAAGCATAGACCGACGATATGCTTTTGGATATTTCTGTCGGTTTCACGGACTTCAGCCTGGACCCTAATGTTTGGCAATTGAACCTAAGTACTGGGAGACGACCTTTGTAAACAAGCCCAAGGCATTCTATCCGCCCCGTACCCTATTCCAGACACGCCCAGCACCCGCTTGCTGAACATGTCGTTTCCCCACTAAACCTCCTGTGTCGAAAGACGCCGCTGACAATCAAGTGCCCCCCCCCCCCTCCCCCCCCCCGCGCGCTTCCTACCATTACGAGCTGACCACTCGCCGTTCATCTCCCAGCAATGTGATCTGAGCAATACACAACCTCTGTATGCATCAGATACAGCAGCAAACGCATCCCGCCTTGACAAATACATCTATGTGCCAGCACGTTTATTCCAAAAAATTTGAATTTGATTTATAAGGCATATAAAGATCGTTACTATACAATCTAGTAACTCTAGTGAGAAAATAAACGACCTCGAGAAAAGCTGAATATTTTATACGTATAACATTTTAATAACTGTAGTAGTTTCATAACATCAAATGCAGGTAAAGACAAATTTGAATAGTGAGACGGAACTTGAGCATGTATCCTTGATCGCAAAAATCAACACCCGTGATTGGACACGAAAAAGTTGATAGGTAGGATTAATCAGGACGTGTATTGTAGTAAGTTTACTCGCACAATCAAGTTTTTCGGTCCAATATGCTATATGATCAATATTCTAAAGTTAGATAGCGTCCAAATTCATGTCGATTGCCAGATTAACGGAAGGTATATCAAAAGGGTGGCCTCAAAGGTGTATGATCTCTGCGCAAGATGCGTATACAATGCCTAAAACATATACCGCAACTATATTGACGAAATTATGACTTCCGGATAATACAAAGGCTATTTTTTTTAAATCGTATAGAAATATATAGATCGCGTTTTTGTTTTATGTGGACCTTCTCATATGTATTTACGTTTTACCATATATTTTGTACGATGAAGATGTAATGAAAATCACTAAATGGACTGTATTTCGCTTCTGCAGTTTAATATCTTAATATTTATAAAGAAACGAGGGATGAAACACTTGATTGTTAGGGATTGCAGCTGTGCAGTTTGGTGTTCAGCATTTCCATCATATAAACCTATACATTTCATAACGGAGAAATCGTAACCTCGTGTGGTTTGATGCAAATTTATTTGTCCTTTGAACTTTCTTGACAAGCTGATTTCTGCCTCTTCTACCAGCAGCATATATAAGTCGCAAAAATCATTGCTGATATAAACATTATACCATGTCATTGTTACAACCGATGATATCTCCCAATTTATTGAAATTCACATGCCAATAATGAATGCCAACCCTAATAATGTTGCGCAATATATTTTTCGATCCTGTCGTGTACTACAGTACACCACTACACATTGCTATATTTCTGTTAATGTTTATAGAACATATGTGACACGCATATCTTGTTCAAAGTGCCTTCAAATTCAAAGTGCCTCCTTAATTCGACGAGGTTTATAATACAAGCAAGAGCTTCGCTGCCAAAACGGGCTATCAGAGCAATATACAATTATTTTCAGCGCATTTTCGCGCTTTCGTATCCTTTGCATTTATCACTGACGCTTGTGTCGATGTTTCGCCTCTTAGTCTATGGCTCATTCAAAACTTTCTCTTTTTGATGCGGACAATGCATACCTCGACGACCAGTATGTTCTGTTTATGAGCCGTTTTCAGAGAACAACGACTGCAAACAAAACTAACCGGCATGTCACCTCACTTATGGAGTGCGAGTTGTTGTGGCCGCCGGCTAACCAATGCGAATGACTGAAGTAGCTCGTCTTCTCTGATGACATATATTGCAACATGTATTTGTCTGTTGCTTGCGAAAACGTTCTGCGGAGGCAATTTATACAATCCTTCCTTTTGTCGCAAAGACTAACCTTTATGTAAATTTGTCGAGTGGGTAGAGTTTGAAGATTTCTTTCGTCTTTGCTTGGTTGCCGACAAATTCAGATGGGAAGTTGTTTGATTGGTGTGAGTAGGCATCGAATGTATTAACGCCTATGACTGCTGAACAAATTAATGTGTGAACGAAGGCGAACCTGTCATTAATATGGCTCGCAATGAGCTTAAAGTTAAGAATTCCTACCAATCTGCGTCGCTTATGCAAAAGCTGATATCATTTCTATCCACTACCAATCCTGTCTATTGATTACGAATATAGGGATGCATTCGAGGTTATTAAAATGCATTTCAGACAATATTGCGGATTGCATCACCGCCCTTTTACTTTGGCAGAAGCTATAACATTGTGAGTGGGCAGGAGGCAAGAAGTACGCACGCTATTTATTTGGCTACGAATATTTTGAGTGGGCTGGAGTTAAACAAGACACGCGCTATTTATTAGTCCACGATCGGTAGAAGCCCTTCTTCAGATGAGGGCAAGTTGCTACTGATGCAAGGTCGATTTCAATCACCACAGCACAATTTGGATGTGACCAAATGTTATACATTTTATGCTTTTGCGGATGACAGTCAAAATTTGCAAAGAGCTGTGTGCACTTCATACCTTGTGGCGTCAAAGCAAATGTAATTTATATAAATTAATGCTGGATTTGGTGAACACGGCAGATACTTTGAGCTTAGACAGTATACGCGACCTTTTATTTTAAACGTCATCCAAACACGGCCACAGCATTTGAGAAATTTACTGAATTAAGCGATCCTACACTCCCGAATTCAAAATTCTAGAAGTTATTTCACAGTAGAGATTTAGCTGGAGCAAATCTTCGCATCAAATACCTTCCTTATGCCACAGACATGCTCGCTACCTTGTCAAGACTACGGTGTAATACGACAGTCTATACTCGTCGCCTTCCATTGACAGTGAATGGGTGATACCTATTCCATCGAACCATGGATTGGCTTCCTAAAATAAAAACTCTTTTTCAAGTTTTTTTCTCCACTGAGCAAATCGTTTATTCATCCAGGTACTGTACTTGTGCGGTCGATTTTGGTGCAAGAACGCACCTCCGCATTCTCGCAGATATAGCGCGAACACCAATTGTTCTATGCGTACTAAGTCTGACAATACTTATTTTCTATTCAACCTGAGATATCGCAGATACACTTGTCATGCAGCAGCTCTCCACTATAGGAATGATATTTTTATTTGACAGTGCTTATTGTACGTTAAATACATACTGCGGACCTTTCGTCAATGAACCACTACCAGATGGCAAGGAGGCTCTATCAGCGTGGCAGTTGCTGAACTGGTACGAAAGCTTCACATTTACATCAAAAGGCGATGCATAACCTGCATCCGCATTCACTTAGCATATCCCCATGGTTGCGGACTCGCGGGGTTGTGAATGCGATCAGATCGTCCGGGAACGAGATTTCCCGCCCCTTACAAAGGCTAAATGCGGTACGATCAGCTCTATGCCAGGTGCGCAGTACTCGGTTTCCGGTCAATGAACAAGTTCACTCATATGTGTTCAACATACGTCAACAAACTCGATCTTACGCTCATGTCAGATTCTTTGCTCGTTTCCTCTATTATCCACCCCACCTCGACTGCATCAGTAGACATATTCAGAACCAGATGCTTGTCCAAACATACGACAGTTGTGCCGTGTACCGGTAATTCATTGAATTAACGAGTACTCAAAAACATGCTATCAACCAATATCAATAAATTCGATATCTCGCTTATCCCCCTTCCTCCCAGAATTAGATCCATGTACTTGTGTATGTGAAATATTTGCACCGTTTTCCAGAGGGTGCACCTGTCGTTTGACAGCTGGCATAGGTACTTCCGTGGTCTTCACCCCGTTACGTCGTGCCCAGTGCTCGCTAGCAGCATTCAGCTGCATATTTTTGGCAGCAATAAACTGTTCTGTCAACTCGTTCTTGTACACCCCCCGTCCTTGTAGTGGAACTGGTAGAGGCGCACGCGATGTCCCTGAGAGAACCCCTCCAAGACCCTGTAAATTAAGTACAGGTGGAATATAAAGATATAGTACAGCAAACGAGCATACTCATAAATCTATCAAGAAAGAAGGCCACACATTTTGTAAACTGACACTCGTGAAAATAGCAATACATATCTTAACAATCACACGACTCACCTGTGTACTTGAAATGCCCCTGTCCGCGATTATATTAGGCTTCTTATCCGCAACACCAACACCAACGCCAGCACCAGCACCAAAACCACCAGTATATCCCCCATTCCCGTTCCCAGGCACACCCATCCCACCCTCGGGCAGCACAAAGTGCCCGTACGCATTCGTCGTACCATACAGCCTCGCTTGGGCCGCATAGCTCTCCGCCTCCGCCGACATGCGCACCTGTCGCTGATACTCCTGCTTGGCCCGTTTCTCCTCCTCCGCCGACATGCGCACCTGTCGCTGATACTCCTGCTTGGCCCGTTTCTCCTCCTCCGCCGAAAGTTCGGTACTCACCGAGTCTAGAAAGGTCTTGTGGTCACGCGGGGGTGCGGCAAACAGATGCGCATCTGTCCGGTACAGTGACGTGAGCAGGTGATCGTCGCCAGCGACCACTTCACTGGCGTTGTACGGCGTTTCGGGCCGGTGCCCAAACAGATTCTGACTCCGCTCTCTCCCGACATTCGCTCTGACATCCTGTGGGTTATGTATAACGGGGAGATGAAGTTGAGGTATTTCAAATGGAAATAGGAATTTGTATGTAGAAGTTTTAGCTCAGACGGAAGATATGGAGAGGTACATAAACGTATTGTGTCCGAAAGTGGCTCGGCAATCGTGTGTATGTATGGATTGTGTTATGTATTTATGCTTTTTCTGTATGTGAATAGATATGGACCGCGCCCCCTCCCGCCATTCGCACTGACATTGAGCTAGGTACGTATAACAAAGTATGTAAAAGAAAGTGAGCGAGAAATCGTGAATCTATATGTGTATTTACAAGTATAAGGGTTGGCGTCAGAGAGTGGGTCGATAGGGGTGGTCATGTATCTGATATTACAGTGTTACTTCGTTCCAAGTGTCTGCACATTCATTTCGACTCATCACATTTGCAACAGCGGGAAAAGAATGGTGACAATAGACTAATAGAAGCTAAAAGCATCTCGCGAAAGAGCTCTGGCCTTCTATATTATCAAGTAGCCTACATAAACACATGAGAATCAACGAGATTCGATATCACACCAAATTAGGAATAGCCGGAAAAGCATAGTGACAATAGATTTATAGAATCTACAAGCATCTAGCGCGAAAACTCTGCCGTACATACACACTTCAGAATAGCTGCATTCGTTTTGATTTATCAAATTGACAATAGCCGGAAACGCATAATGACAATAGACTAATAGAAGCTACAATCATCGAGCGCGGGAACACTGCCATTCTAGAGACTATCAAGTAGCGCGACATCTGAGATTAAACGAAGCCGGAAAAGCATAATGATCTAGGACAAACTACAAGCATTTAGTGAGAGAATTCTGCCCTTCTCGAGATCATCAGATGTGTAGCGTGCAGACACACCTGGGAATCCACGACATTGGTCGACAGCCCGCGCTTGAGGACCTCTCGTTCATAAACCACCTCCTCCATGGTATTGCTCGCAAACATGCGATACACATACACCTTCTTCGTCTGGCCAAACCGGTACACCCGGCATACAGCCTGGGCTGCATGCACAGGGTTCCACTCGACATCCAGTACTATCACCCGGTTGGCACTCACTAGGTTAATCCCTATACCTCCCGCCTTGATGGAGATTAGGAACAGGTGCGCACCGGTGGTAGGACCGCCGCTGCCGTCGTTGACCGGATTGTTAAACGCCTGAGCGAAAGTATATGCAGACGGATGTATGTGGATTAAGTAAGCTACTTGATTAGGCTGGATTAGAGGAAGCAATCTTTAAACTCTGTCGCAATCCATATATATATATATATATATATGTATATCTATTAAAGGTACAACAGATCGGGTACAACAGATAGGTATACTGAATATAGATAGATAAGCATTAGGATGGGTATCCGTATAATTACTAGCAATATACCATGTCGAACAGAGCGTTCCGTTTATAAGCCATTCATACGATCATACAAATTCGACTGACTCAATCAGCGATAAGATTGTACGAAATGTGTAGAATAGAAATACATCTAATATCGGCCCACTTAGCTATATATTCGCTACGGATTGTACAAACGTATTTTAAATTTCATAACAATTCAAAAAAGAAAAAGAGTATATCTCTTTAGTTTAACCTTCATGTATATTAAACTCCTATGTATCATTGTCCTCCTTCTTGTATATACAATTTAATATTACAAAGAATCTCTACAGTATATGTAGTGTAATCGCATAACATATCGTGACATTCTTGTCGCGTGGAATACTTGCGGAACCGTTGAAAAGTAGGACACTCAGACTACAAACTACTTCATACACACTCGGAATCTGCATGTAAACTATATGTAACAATATACCATCTATAACTATAGAACTGTAGAACTATATATATATATATATATTATATGTATGTATATAGATATATATATATATATATATATATATATATACTATATAATATATATATATACTACAATATATATATACTACACACACACACTACATATATATAATAATCACAAATAAATACATAAATATACGCACACACACGTATATATATATATATATATATAAATATAATATGCAACTATATTTAAATTATTTTATGGATACCTTTGGACGAATCCTCTAAGTTTCAACTGAAGCACATGTAGCCTGAACTTCATTAGCTTGATGTCATCGCGTGTGCTATCTTCGCACTGGCCTGCCTCATGACACCAACAGTTATTATATTGAAATAGTAGTCATCGCCCATTAGTTAGCGTAGTTGAATTAATTTAGATTGTTTTCGTAACATTGGCTCATATGGCTCAATTGGTCTAACAAACAGATCAGTCTCTCGCCACTATGTGATGTGGCTGAATTAATTTGTATTAACAGTTGGTCCACTCAGAAAATTTAGTACACTTCGGAAAGAGATCGAAATAGCGTCGTACCAAATATAAGGACAGGCTCGGACAGCAACAGAGTTACGATTGTCAGGTCTCTATATTCAAATTCGCCAACTAACACAAATTGTGATATAAAACTTAGTTTTCTATCATAAGATTGATTTCTTCAGAATATTTTTCATTCAGACAGTGACAGTGTGTGAATATTGGCAAAAACCTGATTGACATACTTAGCTCCCCTGAGCTATGCGCACAAGTTTTCCATTGACTGTCATTTGCATATGGGAGGTTTAGTATGTAAATGTGCAACAACTCCCGTGCAGGAAGATAGTTAAACACGTCGCGTGTAAATATGTCATATGCATCAATGTGTGTGTACAGAGATTGCACTAGCAATGAAAGTATATATACATACATTTAATTTTGGACACATAGATACGGATCTATTTAGATATTGGTATATGTGTCTGCACATATAATATAAAGACATTTTCGAGTCGATATTATCTCATTTATATATATATATATATATATATGTATATATAAATACATACATTCATACATACATACATACATACATACATACGTGCGTGCGTGCGCACACACACACAAACACACATACATACCTACATACATGCATGCATATACATACATACATACATACGTAAATATATACATACGTAACTATATACATACATACCTACATACATACATACATAAGTACATACATACATTCATATATATATATATATATATATACACACACACATACACACACACACACACACACACACACACATATATATATATATGTATATCTACATATACATATATATAGCACTAAATCATATACTATTGCTATATGTAGTGCGACCTACCGTTCCTGACTGGAGAGTCGAACATGACTGCGAATTCAGCTGGAGTGCCGAGTAGACCGGGTCTTACAAAGTCGATCATTACATAGTACTCTTTCATGTTGTTCTGCAGTGGATATCCCGTCAGTACTATGCGCCTCCTGGAAGATCGATAGGCGTGAAAGTGAAGTTACAATAAAAACCAATAACATGTCACTACAAAAGCGAGGAGGACAATTACAACCGGTTCAATACAGCCTATGAACTTGTACAAACAAACTAGGATATATTTGTGTAAAAAAAAGACAGAGTTGATGTCAATACAAGGCTAATTGTATGAAACAATAAATAAAACCAAAGCTAGTACAAAAGTATCAAACTGGACCACCGTAAGCACCATTTCAGAGATAAACGAGCCGACAATTGCTCCTTACCAGTCTACCAGACCATACAGGTCCATGACTAAAAGTACTTCTGAAATGTAATTGGCATACAAGTTGGTACTCGCCCTGGTTCTGGGTATATACCCCAATTCTGGGTGTGTCGGATTGGCATACAAGACCATGCTCGCCCTGATTCTGGACAGGCAAATTTGCCCCTTCTGAGAGTGTAAGATTGGAGTATACGTCTATGCTCGCCCTAATTTTGTATAAATGAACAACCCACTTTTGGGGTTGTCAGATTGGCGTTTAAGTCTATACCCGCCCTGGTTCTTTATATATATATTTTTAAGTCATGAAGGGTAAAAATTACATACGCTGTCTTGGGCGTGCAAGTCTGTATTCCAGATTTCCGTAATCTAAATGGCATAATTCGTACGCGCTTTTGTAGGGCTATTGAGAGCTACAAAGAGCTGTTTTTGATGCGATGTCCCTCATCAATAATCACCTCATGCACAAGTCTACATTCACTCTGATCCCGAATATACCACATGTATCCTCAGTTTATATTCGCTCTCGTTCCAAACACATCATATCCATCCTTGGTTTATCGGTCATATCCACAGTGATTTTGAATACATAAACAACACATTTACTTTCGAGATCCATACCCTGTTCGCAACTTCTGCAATGCTATTGAGATCTGTGATTCGCTGTTTTTGATGCGATGCCCCTCATCGCACACCACCAAATCAGGCCCGGGATCGAGTAGCCACTGAGCAACCTTTTTACCTAAAATTTAGAACAGTCCCGATTGTGAATGAATGAGTTCTCACCTTTTTACCAAAAAACCAATTCCGACTTCATATAAGTTAGTACGTTTACTTTGAGATTAAGAAAAATCCTGATTCTGAATGGGCCAGTACTCTCTTGTGCTACTGAAATTTAGAAGAACCTCAATTGTTAATGAATGAGTTCACACCTTTGTATCTACAATTTCGAACAACCCCGATTTTGAAATGATGGGTCTAACTTTTTTTCAGGCCTATTCATGTGATATTCACATTCTAAACGAACAGTATGCATTTTCTGAGAGGTATGCCATTGTAATAATCCACGGAATTTCATAGGTATAATCCATTGGAATAATTCAGTGGAACAATCTATTGGAATCATCTAGTATATTGCATTGGAATAAAGCTATGGACACACACTTACGCTCTGCCTTGCTCTCCTTGCCCCCCTGCACGAGCAGTTTGAACATCTCATAGCCCATAATGAGCACACCCCCCTGCAGAAAAAATCGGCCAAGTAAAGGAATGTATTTGAGACCCCATTTATATAAAGCAAGGTCTATAAAGAAATGTATTTCAAAACATAAGTATATTATGTATTTGAATAAGAAAGCTAAGAATTACACTCAACTCTCAAGGATATGCGTGCACAAGTGAACAAATACATTTTAGATCATAAATACAGCAATCGGATGCGTACACGAATGAACCATTACACCAAAAACATTAACAAACCCTACCATACTTCAGATTGCATGTATAAAAATAAGCAATTTATAATAAAAAAAATTACGACTTCAAATCTCAAATATACATGTGCACAAGTCGACAAATGGATTTTAGACCTCAAGGAAAGACAAGTAAAAAAAAATGCGTGCTAGAACTCGAGTACAAGCAAGTGGACAGATACATTTTAGATCCCAAGCATAAGCAAGTGGACATATACGTTTTAGATATCAAGTAAATGCAAGTGAATAAATACGTTTCAAATCTCAAGTATAAACAAGTGGACAAACCGGTTTTTCAAGTGTAGGTTGATGCATACCCTTGTAAACCACTCCTTCACAGTCCGAATACGGTCTCGATAGTTTTTTTTCTGTTCGTTAATGCGATGGATTTTGAGGCGATGCTTAGACGGCAACCTGCAATTGCCACCATTACGTTTTCTGGGATTAGGAGGTGTCGGGTTTGTATGAAGCAACATAACAGCAGGGATTTTTTCCGAACTATTCATGTATCTACGGATTCTATCAGACGACATTTATGCCATGATGTTTTCTAGAGCTACGAGAATTAAGGTTACTATGAAATACCTTGACCTAGCAGGGTTTCTCTACAACTATTATTTGTTTAGAGACTTTACCAGACGGAATTTAAACCATGATGTAGATATGGGATTAGGGGCTATAGGATTCCTTCAATACACTTCGGTATAGCAGGATTTTCTACAAGAAAAAAATCTATAATAGGATGGTCATTTCACCACAATCATGTACCGACTCTACGATTTTACACCAGACGGTATTTGCACCATGACGTTGGTTATAGCGAGGAAAATATAGTTTTTCCAACGTTGTTCAATAGAAAAGGAAACAAAATTTCTTCGAATTTTCCCAGGAAGTGAGACCTGTACCGCTTTGCCAACATAGGGAAAAAACAACAACAACATAAAAGATATTTTACAGATATTCTCGCAGTTTTTAGTCCGTGAGTTACACTGAACGGGTTATATTGGTATACAAATTCCAAACACATGCATATACACATATTACACAATTCGTGTGGAGGAATCGTGCAGATTTAGAACGCACACCTGTACAAGAACAAGCACACGTACACAAGCATATACCACACACACACACACACATATATATACATATATATATATATATATATATATAACATATGTATATATACGCATATACACACAGAAACAGCAATATATATATATATATATATGCGCATAAACACACAGAGACACAGACACAGACACAGACACCGATATATATATATATATAGTGATCGACCCAGGGGCCGTAGGAACCGTGGTACCGAACTTTGGAGTAGAAAAATAGTGACACGTGAAATTATATAATTCTGTGAGCCAAATATTTACACCGACACATAATCATTATAGATAGCTGGGCCCATAATTTCACTCTGGTCACCAACTAGTAATATTCCTACTATTAAATGAATTGTTTATCTAACTAGCGTGAATTTCCTATCTCACAATAGTAGGAATATTATATATATATATATATATATATATAAATTTATAAATTTATGAATATTTATATATATATGTATATATATATATATATATAAATATATATATATATATATATATATATATATATATATATATATATATATATATATATATATATATATATATATATATATATATATATATATATATATGTACGTATATATATATATATATATATATATATATATATATATATATACATATACATATATATATACGTATATATATATGTGTGTATGCATGTATTTGTGCTTCCATAAAATTTCATATCATTTCATATACTTAGCGCTTCAATTCGACACAGTATCCACCGGACATAGTAGCAATGCAAGCGTGACGGGGGTATTGGTCAGCAGCGTGTGTGTTAGTGATACCGCATACATTTGTATATGTTCCTATACATGTATATATATATATAATCACACATATGCGTATGTAGGGAGCTATATAAACATATGTTTATGTGTAAGACTTCATACCATTTCAAATACTCCGCATTCCAATTCGACAGCACATTCACTGGACATAGTAGCAATACACGTGTGGCGGGGGTATTGTTTAGCAGAGTGTGTGTAAAGGCCACCGTTTGGAACGACTTCCCCAATCCCATTGAGTGCGCAAGTACACAGCCGTACCCTCGAGTGCTCCTGTTCAGAGTTTAAGAAGCATAGAGGGTTTGTGAGGCATAGGTATTAGGGCTTAAGAGGTTTTAGGGTTACATTTTGAGAGGTAAGGGTTCGAGGGTTGATACAAGAATGCCAATGGTGTGAGTCGGAAAAAGAAATGCCTGTAGATTCGAAAGAAAAAAGGAATTGAGTATGACATTTTAAAATATATAGTTGTGCGTCACTGAGCTATGGACGTATTCTATGGTGGGGTGTATATAGGTGTATGGACATACACCTAAAACATACATTATGTATATTTAGATACACTTTTATAGTATCATTGTTAAATATGCAAATACTAGAATACATTATGCCTGCTACGCGCATCAATAGTATACTCGCATAAGTATGAAACCGGAATCTACAATAATATCATGAACTCCATAGATATGCATGTAACATACATATGCTTGTATTACATTTAAACATATGACACGCATATGCGTGCAATAAACCTAGGCATGTAACATACATATGGTTGTATTACGCTTAAAAATATGACACATATGTGTGCAATACACCTAGGTATGTATCATACATACACACATTATACAAACGTACATAAACACACATAAATACATATATACATACATACATATTGTATATATATATATCGCTATATATATATATATATATATATATAACATGCTATATATATATATACACATTTACTATATATATATATATATACACACATATACATATATATATATATATATGTTTATATATATAGATATATGTACACACACACACACACACACACACACATATATATATATATATATATATATATATATATGTATATATATGTATATATATATATATATATATATATATATGTATATATATGTATATATATGATTTGTATATAATTGATTTGTATATATATATATATATATATTAATTTATACTCAATACAAGCACTCGGAGAATATCAACGTATATACCTGCCATCTCCATACGTGCGATAGAGTCCGTGGATCCCCGTC
>NW_014040524.1:0-12500 GCF_001186125.1 Sphaeroforma arctica JP610
AAAACTAAGTCGGTAATTCTTGATAAGTGGCAAGTTATCGATTCCATATGTTCACACATTGTATCATACATACTTGCCATTTTTGAAATAAATAATATTATCACTAAATAATATTATCCCTAAGGACATCAAGAGTGTTTTTAATTCTTTAATTTTTTTTTCTAAAGATAGGATTTTATAAGTCTCTCGGATTCGCCCCAACGAAACATACCATGGTTTTATTAGAGCGACAACGAAACACTAAATAAAATTCCTTCGGCGAAAACAGTACTGAGAGGATTACATATATGCAATCTATCAGCCGCACAATCTCTCAGACTATTGCTGTGTTGACGAGGCATACCTAACTTTACTAAAAGACTCATTTGGTTTATTTACTTTCAGTTTTTGGTGTACTTAGACTTACCTAAGGGTTTATTTACTCTTATGCGTTAATATAGCCTTAATAGACCGAAACTTACACCACTGAATAATTCAATCCACAGCATGAAATAGAACCCAGATAAGCCATATAGAGAACTCCTACTGAATGATTTAATCCACAGCATCAAATAGAACCCGGATAAGCGATATAGAGAACTTCCACTGAATGATCTAAATTACACCTTCTCAAGTTCGCACAAATATCGAGCTGAAG
Source organism: Sphaeroforma arctica JP610 (assembly GCF_001186125.1). Lineage (NCBI taxonomy): Eukaryota > Ichthyosporea > Ichthyophonida > Sphaeroforma > Sphaeroforma arctica. The sequence continues at coordinate 638 of NW_014040524.1, forward strand.
CTCAAAAGAGGCATATCTGGTCTATTTTTCCATCACTCTACGTGTGTACTTCAGATCGTAGCGTAGTACTGGAAACAATGTTGTTATAGACACCTTCTTTCCGAACCTCACCTCTACCTTTTTTTGGAGCTCATCTAGATAAAGAGACGGGTTCTCGGCGAAGCATTAGTTGACAATTGAAGATAGCTGAGGGCTACGGATAGCGTCATTTCTTCGTTGTCTGCGAGTAGCTTTTGGGAAGGGCGTTCCTATAATCTTAAACCGCGTCACAAATCTACGTGCTGATCGTTCTGAGATATTAAACAACAAGCGGATATCAGGATATGCGATACTATAAAAGTACCTAGCGATTACAATCAACCAGGCTATCTCCACGGATATCATACTGTTCAAAAAGAAATTGCTACAGTGGATAATTCTTTATTTATTTGTTTATAAGTATTGTACACATATTTCACTATTAGCCCGTGTATTCAACTTGCATGCTAGCGTGCTCTCTGGAGCTTTAGCTAGCTAACAAACGGCTCACAGACGAGCTACGGTAATTAAAAATCGGCTATGTAAATAAACAGTTTTTAAAAAAAAATCATGAACAGTTTTTATTTTATTTTTTAAGAAAATTCCTGCCGCCAAAAATATTTGTAACAGTCCTCTCAGCTTCTCCATGCCCCGGGAGAAGCACCTTGTAAAAAAAATAAATCCAAACCATTCGACCATTTTCGCGCGAAACATCCCAGTTGTAATTTTCAGTTTGCCCATTGGTCAACAGATACGCCCTTCGAGCTTTTGGATTATGGAAATATACAGACTGTGATTTTATTATAATAGAAAATATAAAATATGCCAATCAGAACTTGTATATTCTAAAATCTATTTTCAGTACCCAGTGGTGAGCTGGGTCTGACCAAAATGTTCGAACGTTTTCAATATTTCCTACAGGATGCAACACCCACGCTAAGCTATATGTATGTGACAGAATATCTGTATTCTACAATTCCATCTTGTTGTTGAAAAAAATCATATTATCATAGCCCTCTCTAAATTATACAACGTCTTTTTTTATTAAAAAAAGTACTGCCACAGGCCCACACCGTCCAGTCGTCCACACGGCACACATAAATCTGAGCGCGCCAAAAACTCTGATGAGCGATTATAGTTCAAAGCAGTTCGGTACCACAGGTTAAGTATTTCGTGTACAATTTTTTAATTTCACATCATATATTTTTTTTATACGGAGGGTTTGAAGGTTTAACGACAATTTGACACAAACCTGCTGAGAAGTAAATTTAAAACCGTTTTTTCAAAATGCATTTGATGGTATTTTTTTAATCACCTCAGTAATTTCACACGAATTTAGAATATCATATATTGTTGTATATTAAATACGGAGGGTTTGAAGGTTTATCGACAATTTGACACAAACCTGCTGAGAAGTAAATTTAAAACCGTTTTTTCAAAATGCATTTGATGGTATTTTTTTAATCACCACAGAAAAGTCAGAGTCAAAAACAAGTGAAGTTGTTTATAAAATAAACAAACGAACTTTTCACCAGAGACGTTCACGGTTCACAAACATTTTTTTATAACTAAATATATCATTCCATATTCTCTATCTGAGTTCAGAATTGCTTGTACAGGTGCTCGCACAGTCTGTCAGTATGTTTGCCCGTACTTTTTTTGCCGCCCTTGTGGCGCTAATCGCTGTGCAAGTCAGTGCTGAAGATGTTCCGTCGCTCAATGCCGATACGATCGACGCCTTTGTGGCCAAGGATGCCGCACTCATAAAATTTTTTGCACCTGTAAGTGATTTGGGTGGGTCTTCTGACTGCTTTATACAAATTCTTTATTGTTTGCGCTGAAACCCAAAAGCGAATCAATGCATGGTTATACATACATACTGATTCATCGATCTAACGTATGACATGCATATTGCATTGCAGTGGTGTGGACACTGCAAGAACATGGCGCCCGCTTACATTGCCGCTAACGAAAAATTGGCTGCCGCCGGCATCGAGGGATCATTGGGAGAGGTTGATTGTACCGTCAACTCGGTGCGTGTTCTTCTCTGACAGTCATATGAGTTGTAGTTGTATATAGTTGTTGCTTGTCGTGCAAGCCACGGGTATCTTGGATACCTCTATTATCTTAGTACGATACTGGTTTACTATAAGTAAGCAGCGCGTTGTACGTGATCGTGTGCGCAAGCATGTATAGCCAAACAATTACTTTACTGCGGTGATAGATCTGCGGTGACAATATTCTTTTAGGATGCATATGACTTGTAATTTTCCAAGGGGCATTGGTTCTTTATGCGTTTAGCGACTTTCCTACGAGTATGTCTTGGGCGGCTGGTGCGGTTGAGCTCCATATAGCTGGTTAGATAAGTTCGTGGTGGTGTTACGCTTCATGTTAAAGGGCAAGCTGCTCTCTATAAGATTTACAATAGGGAGGATGGCATTGAACTGCAAACGCATACATGGGAATGTTCTTGATTCATATATGTACCACACTCGCATCCGCTCCAGGTTCCAGTGGTTTTATAAAAGCCACTGCATCTGAGCTATTCTATCACGAGTACTGTCCCGGTTTTGTGGTTCTGCGCCTAAGGCCCACTTTGATGGGCTCGAGGAACGTGAGCTTTCCTATGATTTTTTTATTAGATTTTCTGTTTCGCGGTGGCTATGCTACGTCGTGTTTCATTCCCGAGTAGGCAAGTGCGCGTGCTGAAGGTTATCAGTCACTTCTAGAATTGAACTAGTGACGGTACACGTGTCAGTGAACCTCGTGTTTTGAAACTGGCCCATGAATGGATCGCAGACAACACTTGAGTTGTAGATCTACATCATCCTAACAATACTGCACTTGGCATCTTTGCAGGCTGTATGTTCGAAGTACGACGTAAAGGGCTACCCTACGCTTCTTTTCTTCTCGAAGGGTGAGAATGTGGAGAAGTACTCCAAAGGACGTACAGAGGATGCCATCATTGAGTTTATTAAGTCTAAATCAGGCGCTGCACCCGCTGAAGAAGAAAAGGCACCCGCTGCTGCCGCACCTGCCGAGGGTGTGCCTTCACTGACTGCTGACACCTTCGATGCCTTTGTCGCCAAGGACGCTGCTCTGGTCAAATTCTTTGCCCCCGTAAGTTCAATGTGGCATCTGTGGTTGTATCTCCGTATCTTATGCCCTTAATTATAACGTCTGTGCAAGTGTTCATGCGGTGCGAGTAGTATTTTAATTAAATTCCGAAATTGATTGACTTGAGGAGTCCTATTCTTCGCTCTAGTGAGTTGAGTTTGGAGTAATAGTTTGCTTGTATTTATTAATATTGCCATTGCCTAGCACTTCACCTCCGTCAGTGACTTCTAGCGCTCACAAACTGTAGCATAGCCATTTGATATGGATCAAATGTCATCGTGCAAAATATACAAAAATTGCACACCCATCAGCTAGCCATTCTGTTAGCCTGAAACATGGTATTCTGTTAGCCTGAACCATGGTATATTCTTGCTCTACTTATGTACTTATACTGTAACTACCGAGCACAAAGAGATCGTTTTGAAAGATTTGTTCTATTCCAGATTGTGTTCACGCACCCATAGAACGTACGCTTATCAGTCGATAGTTATTAACGTCACAAATCGTATTTGTAACACAAATATAGTGGTGTGGACACTGCAAGAACATGGCACCTGCGTACAAAGCCGCCAACGAGAAGCTGAACGCCGCCGGCCACCAGAGCACTTTGGCTGAGGTCGATTGCACCGTGCAGAAGGATGTTTGCTCAAAGTACGAAGTCAAGGGTTACCCCACATTGTTGTTCTTCTCTAAGGGTGAGAATGTTGAGAAGTACTCGAAAGGACGCACTGAGGATGCCTTCATTGAGTTCATCAAGTCCAAGTCTGGCGCACCCGCTGCTGAGGCGAAGGAGGCACCCGCCGCGGCGGCAACTGATGGCGTACCTTCGCTGACTGCCGATACCTTCGAAAGCTTTGTCGCCAAGGATGCTGCTCTTGTTAAGTTCTTCGCCCCTGTAAGTAACTCGAATTGCTGCGGTTTATCAACATTTTTTTAACACTTCTGGTGTTTATTTTTGCGTCCAATTTTGACGCACTGTGAGTATATTGAGATTTCGTTAGAAGTGTTTGTTCTGCAACACGAGACTTTCTACTCTGATTTAGTGGCTAGTTATTGGGAGCAAATTAGAAAATTGGGACCCATTGAGACATACCTAGACATTTACCCTCAATCGTTCGTCATCTCCCTTCGTTATTTGATGCCCCAATGTCGTATTGGTCTCAAATCCTTCAATGTATTGTACATAGTGGTGTGGACACTGCAAGAACATGGCACCCGCGTACAAGGCCGCTAACGAGAAGCTCAACGCTGCTGGCCACAAGAGCACTTTGGCTGAGGTCGATTGCACCGTGCAGAAGGATGTTTGCTCAAAGTACGAAGTCAGGGGTTACCCCACACTGTTGTTTTTCTCTAAGGGTGAGAATGTTGAGAAATACTCCAAAGGTCGCACTGAGGATGCCTTAATTGAGTTCATCAAGTCTAAGTCCGGCGCTCCCGCTGCTGAGGCGAAGGAGGCCCCCGCAGCCACGGCCCCCGAGAGTGTACCATCACTTACCGCTGATACCTTCGATGACTTTGTTGCTAAGGACGCTGCCCTAGTGAAGTTTTTTGCACCTGTATGTAGCTTGATTGAATAAGGTCGACAGACAGATTCTTGATTCTTTGGCCGATGACGCAATGTTATCTGTGAATGTGTATTTTCATTTTTTTTTACAATGGTTGTTGTTTTTGAGTGTTGCTGAACCTAAGGGGTTCGTTGCGTCCTTGATTACATTCATTTGTTGTTCCTTTGGTTGAAGTAATGATCGTCTTCGTGCATGTTGATTGCATGGTTATGAAGTCTAACCGCTTTGATCACTATATATTCGTATCCAGTGGTGTGGACACTGTAAGAGCATGGCGCCCGCTTACAAGGCCGCCAACGAGAAGTTGAACGCCGCTGGCCACCAGAGCACTTTGGCTGAGGTCGATTGCACCGTGCAGAAGGATGTTTGCTCAAAGTACGCAGTCAAGGATTACCCCACATTGTTGTTCTTCTCTAAGGGTGAGAATGTTGAGAAATACTCGAAAGGACGCACTGAGGATGCCTTCATTGAGTTTATCAAGTCCAAGTCTGGCGCTCCCGCTGCTGAGGCGAAGGAGGCCGCCGAGGGTGTACCATCATTATCGTCAGCCACTTTTGATAGCTTTGTCGCTAAGGATGCTGCCCTTGTTAAATTCTTCGCCCCCGTATGTATTTTTGGTTAGCTTTCCCTTGCTGTATCATTGCACATCCTGTTGATAATATAGTCGCTTTGTTCATTGCAATGGGAGATGTTATTACGAGAATTTAGCTGGTATTAGCTAGAATTGTACAATTATTCTCCATGGATTCTTGAGTCTCTTACATTTCTGGTTAACTTATCTATTTCTCATACCTTATATCTTCACAGTGGTGTGGACACTGCAAAAATATGGCGCCTGCGTATAAGGCCGCTGATGCGAAATTGGCCGCCGCTGGACTAAAGAACACATTGGCTGAGGTTGACTGCACTGTTGAGAAGGTGTGTTGTCTTTAACCTCTAAACTTTAAATTTATTTCCCGATTTGACATGTACTGCACGCGTGAGAATGGCGAAAGCCAGAAATGCTCCGCACTTTTCGAGGACATTGGGGGGTCGACCTGTATTTTTTCTGCATACAAACGCATGGTGTGGTACCACACAAATATATACGCGGCAGAATTTATCATGTGCAGAAATAACACGGCGCGGTTCCTTAGGTTCGCATACAACTGATTCAGTATGTATAAGGTGGGTGTACTGTTACTCGGAGAGTAAGTTTTTGCTCTGCATCCTCCAATATATACTAATCGCCTACTCACTATATGCACAGGAACTATGCACAAAACACGGAGTGAAGGGATACCCCACACTTCTATTCTTCAGCAAGGGCGAGAATGTTGAGAAGTACTCGAAAGGACGCACTGAGGATGCCTTCATTGAGTTCATCAAGTCCAAGTCTGGCGCACCTGCTGCTGAGGCGAAGGAGGCACCCGCCGCGGCGGCTACTGATGGCGTACCTTCGCTGACTGCCGATACCTTCGATAGCTTTGTCGCCAAGGATGCTGCTCTCGTCAAGTTTTTCGCGCCTGTAAGTAATTTGTTTTGTTGAGGTAGAACATATCTATAGTGTGTTTTTCCTGAGGCGCGTACCTCACCATAATGTATATCTATTGTCACTCACTTCATGAGCCCAATTCCTAAATCAAACAGCATTCATTTTTTTTTGTCGTTACTGTGAGTCTATGTAATTCTCACCTTTTTTAACTTTTATCTGAATATAGTGGTGCGGACACTGCAAGAACATGGCACCTGCGTACAAGGCCGCCAATGAAAAATTGGAAGCTGCTGGAATTAAGGGCTCTTTGGCTGAAGTCGACTGCACTGTGCAAAAAGTGTGTAGCCATGTATTGCATACGAGGAAGATTGTTAAAAACCGGTTTGGGCTTGCTCAGCTGTTCGATATCGTTCTGCGGTATCTATTCTTACGCCCGGGGCCATTGGGAACTATCTAGTAATCTTGGCTATTCCTTTGCTATATATGTTACTGATTCAAGCACACTTTTCTCCATTCCTATTTAGGATCTATGCACAAAGCACGGAGTCAAGGGTTATCCCACGCTTCTGTTCTTTTCTAACGGTGAGAATGTGGAGAAATATTCCAAGGGACGTACCGAAGATGTATTCATTGAGTTTATCAAATCTAAGTCTGCTGCGGCCACCGATGGTTTGCCGTCTTTGACTGCCGATACTTTTGATGCTTTCGTCGCTAAGGATGCCGCTTTGGTCAAGTTTTTCGCACCTGTAAGTGGTAGCCATTTCATTTTGTCTTGTTTTCTCGAATTTGTCGCTTACAAAGTATCCGTGACCCACGAATGTTATCGGAGCTATGAATCAGATGTCAGCTCTGTGCTAATTGTAATTGATTATTTTCCTTCTCCGGTTTTCGTTATCAGTGGTGCGGACACTGCAAGAAAATGGCGCCTGCGTATAAGGCTGCCAACGAGAAGTTGGTAGCTGCGGGAATCAAAGGTTCTCTTGGTGAAGTGGATTGCACCAAGCAATCGGTAAGTGGCTATCTTCAAAGGGAGGTTTGTGTATCGTCGCCAATTTCATCGAGACACTTGAGCGCGGAAGGCTGGAATTACGATTTTATTGTCTGCCATCCGTGGACTTTCTCGTGTGACATTCTGATGGTTAGCCGCTGTTGAGGGAATTGTGTTTGAGAGTACTGAGTATCTAGGATCAATACCGATAGCTCACTAGTTGGTTTTCCGATTCACTCAGGATGTCTGCTCAGCACATGGAGTCAAGGGCTACCCCACACTACTGTTCTTCTCCAAGGGTGAGAATGTTGAAAAGTACTCTATTGCACGTACAGAGGATGCCCTCATTGAGTTCATCAAGTCTAAGACCGGTGCATCCGCTGAGGAGGAGAAGGCCGCTCCGGCCGCTGAGGAGCTCACGGCCAATGGCAATGTTGTGGTACTTACAGAATCCAACTTCGACGCTCAGATCAAGAGTGCCGAAGTTGCCCTCGTCAAGTTCTTTGCGCCGGTATGTGTTGTTTCGTAGATTTGTCGTGATCGATTGCAATTTTTCTCGGCCATGGAGAGTCTAATAACGAGTTTGTTAATTTAGCTGGGGATCGTTGGTTGCCTTGAACAATTCTGTATTCGATCCGCAATGCGTTCGTGTGCCGGTGAAGTATTTAACAATGTTCTGCTTTTGTCCGTCTAGTCATCCATACTAATTATTTGTTGTATATTTAAACTACCTTATACAGTGGTGTGGACACTGCAAGTCTCTCGCACCCCACTACAAAGAGGCAGCTACTAAGTTGAAGACTGCTGGTTCTAAGGCTTTGATCGCTGAGGTCGATTGCACAGTTGAAAATAGTCTTTCGAAATACGCACCCGACGGCTACCCGACCGTTTTGCTATTCAAGAACGGTATGTTCCACAGTTTAGTGAATGTGCTTTTGAATATATGGTACTGGGCGGCACATGATGTAATTGTTTCAGTATTAGGTGAATATTATATAGCATGTTATCATACGTTACTGTATTTGTTGTACGAAAATCAAATAGCAGTTGGGACGAACGTGCAGATGCTGTTAGATTTTCCCACTTTCGTTGTGGTGGTTAGCTACCAGCAGCTCTATATAGCCAAGTAACTAACCATTCCCATTGTATATGCTATTCAGGCGAAGAGATTGAGGAATGGATGGGATCAGACCGCACAGCCGATGGAATCGTCTCGTATGTCAATAAGGCCGCTGGTGTTATTAATGTAGAGGAGAACAACGCCGAGGCTGTCAAGGCGGACGAGGCCGTCGAGGCCGCATCAGGCGAACTTACTTACGATGACGATGTCATGATCCTTACCGAGGGCAACTTCGAGAAGCAGATCAAAGCCAACCCTCTCATGCTCATCAAGGTATACGCACCATGGTGTGGGCATTGTAAGGCACTCGCTCCATTCTACAAGGAGGCTGCGGCGCAGTTGAAGGCGGCGAGTTCCACGGCAGTACTAGCCGAGGTAGATGCCACCGTTCAGGAGAGCTTGAAGAAGCTGGCGCCTGAGGGTTACCCCACCGTGTTGCTGTACAAGGATGGCAAGGAAGTTGAAGAGTGGATGGGACAACGCTCGACTGAGGATATTGTCAATTACATGAACAAGCACGCGGGTGCAGCTGACGCGGCCACTGACGATGCCACTGCCGATGACACGCACGACGAGCTTTAAAGATACTGACCAATCAGTCAAACCGTCAAGGAGTGGCGCACTGGTTTAGCAGGTTTTGTCGGGACGCGGACATGTGAGTTCTTGTAAATATCTGACAATTTCATTCGCGTGATGCACAACACTTCTACTTCTGCGCACGCCCGATGTTCTATGAATTTCAAACTTCAACTATCGGTAGCTGAACAGCACCGTCTGAGGGCTACAATTGGACTAGCTCTCATGCCGGCTGTTACGATTTGTAATTATAATATTTGATTAGTAAAATGCCATGATTAATATTAAAGAGTGATTTTGAACTTGTTTGAACCAAAGTTCTCTTAAATTCGATCATCAAATCTCTATCTTAACCACTGGTGTTCCGAAATTTAAGATAGATAACACGAATAGTTCTGCGTAATGGAAGCGATTTAGGGATTTAAGTATCATGAATGGCCGACACCAGGTATTTTGTGGTTTATTTGTCAATTACAGCTATAAGTACACAGCACTACACCTTCAATCAAAATCGAGAGGACGGTAAAAGGAGCGACCAAATTTCAAACACTATTTACGAGATGACTACATTCAGTCGTAACAGGCGAGAGCGCATGAACTCCAACACCCGCTGAGAGCACACATTGTGCTAAATCCGCCGTGCTAAACACTTCTTCGCCAATGTTCGCCACTCCACCTACCACGGCCATGCATCAGGATGTAACGCCAACTTAACTATCCACCCACTATAATTTCTTGCTGATTTTCGTTTTTTTTGATATCTTCTGTTCCTTGTCACCGTGGGGTTGTGACACACTCTTCCTCTCCTTGGCACTGAGCATGACTTTGCTGAGAATGTCGATGTTCGAGCCCTTTTCAACTGTCGTATCAACGTTCCTCTTTTTGGTCACCTCAGCGGCACTACCACTGTCATGCGGTCGCTTACTGTGCTCGTTCGCTTTAGCCTTCGCGTCCTTGGGGTGTGTGAAGTAGCATGCAGACCTGGTGCACTCGTCGCCTAACTTGCACTTCTTTCCAAAGGTCTTGACCGCTCGTGTCTTCTTCTTGTCCACCGCATGTCCTCCACCCCATTTGCACACACTGGGTGCGGATTTGCCCTCGCCTTCCTTCCCATTTGTGCGATTTCTGCCGCCATCGGATTTAGTTTTTTTGCTAATACTCACACCCACACCATTGTCGGTCAGCTGCACGTCAGCTGCTGGTACAGTGATGTTCTGCTGCACACACAGCGGACATCGCACTGTGAGTTCTTTGCCAGGAGTCTTGTCTGGTTTGAGCGTACAACACGCAGAGCACATGAGCACAGGCACCCCACACGTGTAACACTTCTTCTTGCCAATGTACCTGTCCCATTCACACGCGCACACACAGCATTTTCCCAATACTCCCTCGCTCAGCCCCTTGCCAGCCTTCTCCTTCTTCTTCTTACCCCCTTCCACCACCCCGCCCACACCCGCAAGGTTGCCCACGCCGAACGCCTCACGTTTATCAAACACATAGTTCTTGCCCTGCCAGTGGCCTCCCTCGGGAAACTCTTGCAAATACTTCTCTATACCACCCTGCAGTTGAAAGATGCCGCCCAGATCCTTTCCCATCTCCGTATTGAGCAGTGCTGACGCGCGTTCGCAGCGTACCCCTCCTGTGCAGTACATCTGAGTATTATGCAAAAATAACCAGATCAGCGTGTGATCTTGGTCTTGACGTGGTGATAAGCTAAGCGTGATGAGATTCAAATTCCGAATGCGAGCGTGCTTATCTTTGTCGTGTCAGTGGTGTGGAACAAACCGAAGTGGGATCTGATCAATCAAAACCCGGAGAGGGCTCAACTCAGTGGGTCGCACATTCCATCATCAACAGATTTAATTAAGTTATAGACCACCACAGCATACCAGAACTTGTTTGCCCTTCAACTCTGCTTTAGTCTCGTCCTTGGCCAGCCACTGCTTGAAGTCCGTGCTCTTGCGCATCTTGGGATCAATGTATTTAGCGCCTCCCTCCTTTTCTTGGCCATCAAAACGCCCGATCTCGGCTTCGTAGTGGTTGCGCACGTCGATGATAACGGTGTCATTTTCCTTCATCTTCTGATGGTAATCCTTTGGATCCAAGTGGGTGCCTCCATTGACTAATGGGGCATGTTTCTCATCCACACCATAGAACACCAACTCGTTCACAGGCAATATCTGTATCATATTTGTAGGCGGTTGCATGGGACGTGGGCTGTTTTGTCAAACACATGCGAAAACGGTGCACGATTGCGGAACAGTGAATTTGCTGTGATCATTGGCAACATATCTACAACGAGCCATTTAAAAGTACTGCGAAAGCGGTCTATTCTAGAGCAGAGGTTGTCCAAAGGATTTCAGCGACAACCGGTCTTGCTACCCTCACATTGCATATACCAACCAAATAACTGAATCTCAAAGGCAGACAATAGCAACTACATATGTCCGTGTTCGTCCCACACACCTACCTTTAAATCCTTGAAGGCGCGGTCAGGCGGCAGATCATCGATGTATTTGTAGTCGGGCGTGGGATTCAAGAAAGGGCCTTTTCCCGCCTTAGCTGCCCAATTTGTCAGCGCATCGGCGAATTCCCTGACGGCGTCTGCTGTGCCTGACATGGTGGAGTTGATCCCCTCATTGGCCACGCGCAGTCTGCCGCCCAATTGCAAACGTCCCGTAGTGTCCTGCAGAAATGCGATCAATCTCTGTTTCGCATCCTGTTGGCGGGCGCAATAGTATCGTTAATCACGTGGATTAAACACGCGGCGCGTTAAAAAACCACTGACGTCCGCCGTATTATAATATGATTGATATCACCGAAGCGTCGTAGATCAGATCCGAGTTTCCGATAGTCGCAAACCTTTACACGTTAAAAAGTATCAATATCCACATCCAACACCCTACACGCGCCTTTCGTTCTCGAGATTTACATCGTACTGCGCGGAGACGTGAAGATCGCACCGAACAATTCGATATATCGGGATTGATCAGCGCATGTGGGAG